>NW_007727992.1:113604-152830 GCF_000696425.1 Galeopterus variegatus | reverse complement strand
GACGGGCCCGCGCGCTGGGCGGGGGGCGGGAGTCCCGGCCGGCCTGCGGGGTGCTCCTGCCCCCGCCCGCAGCCGGCGCACCCCGACGCGTCTCCCAGGGCCACCGGGGCTCTGCAGCCGAGCTCCGGGCAAGCTCTGAGTTCCGTCGCGCATGCAACCGGCATTCGTTCCATAACCGTTTACTGGGCACCTACTATGTGGCGGGCTCTCAGTGATTTCATTCCTGGGAATGGCATGCTGTCCGCACTCCACAAATCTTTGAGATGGGGGGTGGGGGCGTTCCGCGGTGGAGCTGGCGTCCTGCTGACTCCCAGTCCAGTGCTCAAACGTTGCACTAGTAAGCCTCCCGGGTTAAACCTCCCCAAGCTTGTGGGGCTTCCTACCTGATCTGCGGTCCTGCTGGCCCCTTCCGCTTCATCTCCCACCCGCCTTCCCGCAGCCCCAAGAGCACCTTCTGTCCGTCAAACCCTCAGAACTTGACCAGCCTCAGGACGTCTGCGCATGCCTTTCCTTCTGTGTGGGACGTCTCTGCTCAGCTTTTCACGTGGCTGGCGCCTTCTCATTGTACCTATGTCTCCTCGGAGGGGCCTTCCCTGACCACCTTCCTAAATTAGCCCTCTGCTCCTGGCCACTCTCCATTTACCGTAGCATTTACCACTGTTTATCCATTCGACGAATACTTATTGAGCACCTACTCCGTTCCTTCAAGCGTGGTGAACCCATAGACAAAAATCCTGTGCCCTGGTGAGGTTTGCAGATAAACAGCAAATTAGCAAACTATGTAATGTATTAGAAAGGGATCATATCTACGAGGGGAAAAGCAAGTTAAGGAGGTTTGGGGGTGGATGTAGTGCGAATTTCAACGAGGCGGTCAGGTAGGGCCCTTGAGCTGATCGGGCTGCCTGATCGGGTGACACTGAGGTGATATTTCAGCCATGCAGATAAATGGGGAAGAGCATTCCTGGCAGAGGGAACAGCCAGTGCAAAGACCCTACAGCTCGGGACCGCTTAGGGAACGGCGAGGGGGGCAGAGTAGCAGTCGCGGTTGGTAACTTTGGCTTTTCCTCTCATTTGCTTACTTCTGACGGTGTCTTCCCCTCCGGAACGTCAGCTCTGGAGCTGTAGCTGTGTCTACCGCAGTGACACAGCCCCTACATCAGCGCTTGGCACACAGTACGTGCTCAAAAAGTATGTGTTGAGTGAATACGTGAACGAAGGGATGGGCAGATGGCTGGAACACTCCTGTCCGGATCCGGGTGCCCGAGGTCCAGGGCCATACAGAGGCCCCGACAGCGCCCGGTACCTCACTTCGGTCCTTGTCCCCCCCGTCGCACGTCCTGGGGTAGCGCCGCCGCAGCAGGCGCCGCCCGGGCGTCGCGTCGGGGGAATTCCGACCGAGCCCGGGACTCCCGGGGGCAAGAACGCCCGCGCCCCGCCCCGACCTTGGGTCGCCCGCAAAACCTGGAGCCGCGGCGCCCGCCCAGCACCGTTCGGACGGGCAGGAAGCGCACTGGGCATGCTCGCAGCCGGGCGGGGCCGGGCGCCCGGAAGGAGGAGCCCCCTGGAAGGGCAAGCGACAGACCCGGCAGGGCCCTACCCGGGCTTCCGCGGCTCGGCCTCTCCGCCCCCTCGCACGGAGGCTGGGGATTTGTTTCAAAGCGCAGTGAGAAAACTAGGTATTCCGAGTGGGCGGACGGTGTTCTCTGACCTTTCCCAGCTGCTGTGTGATCTGGGACAAGCGCCTCACCCTCTCTGTGCCTTAAATAATACGAATACCTACGCTTCGATCTGGGCCGCGAGTGGAAATTGAACGCAACCAAGAACGTGAACGTGGTCAGTCCACTTTAAAGATCCATTTCTTTAGGGCCCATCTCAGTGATCCGTCATCCTCATACCAGCTTTCCTGCTGCTGAGATGAGGACATCGAGATTAACGGACCTGTGAGTTGGGGTCCCCTCAATCTGCCGTCACTACATTAAAACCACCTTTTCTTTCCCAGAGTCAAAAGTCATTAGCTTAAACAATGTTCTCCAATTCGAACTAGAAATATCCATACACTTAAGGGAAAAGACCTGAATATTTAAAAAATCATTAATTTCTTTTTTCTTTTTCTTTTTTTATAAAGATGATCGGTAAGGGGATCTTAACCCTTGACTTGGTGTTGTCAGCACCACGCTCAGCCAGCGAGCAAACCGGCCATCCCTATACGGGATCCGAACCTGGGGCCTTGGTGTTATCAGCACCGCACTCTCCCGAGTGAGCCACCGGCCGGCCCAAAATCATTCATTTCAAATCGCCGTAAGAGAAACAGGAACAAAATGAAAGAATGCTCCCCAATTGGAAAGAATCTAAATGCTCAACAATAGAGGAATGATTAATTAGGTTATGGTATATAAGTTGAAAGAATAGCTATTTTACACTAAACTAGAAAGACCATGTTGCAACAGGAGAAAACTTGTGGTACAACGTTAAGTGAAAAAAGCTGAAAACACAAATTGTGTAAAGATGATATCGACATTCACCAAGACTAGAAGGAAATATGGGAAAATAGAATAGTTTGACTTTTGGGGGGGATAGTGGGTTGGTTTCTTTTTTAAAGTTTCTTAATGTCACAATGCTCTGTTTGCAATAATAAACATTTAAATTAAAAATTCTTGTTTTGTGTAAGTCTAATGGTAATAACTGCTATTATCAAGCCCAGGTCTGATTAATATTTTACACATATTTTTCCTTTAATCCTTACAATACTTACAGTTACCCTACAGAGTGGGTGTTTTTAGTTCAGTTTAACAGAAGAGAAAACAATCTAGGAACTGATAACAGTGAGGATTTGAACTCAGGTCTGTCTGACCTCAAAGCCAGGGTGATACACTGCCTTTCTGTGTAGTAGCTTACCATGTATGAGTATTGATGATAAAAGAAGCCACATATTTCATTGTGTCTTTTCTGCTTTATTTTCTCTACCCTTTGATGTGTTTGTAGACTACAGATTACTTTTAAATGTTCTGGTCTCCTGTTACTGTTTTATTCTTGGAGCCAAAATGTTAAAATTCATCCTTTTAAGCTGTTGCACCTGGAGTGACATGATGTTATTATCAGCAGTGACAGTTGATCTTATGTCATAAACTCCCAAATCTTATATAAATGGGCCTTTTGGATGGACACATAATCTTCTTAGTCTGTGGTTGAACCCAGCTAAGTCTAGAGCAAATTAAGGCTCAGTTGGGAACAAGGCTGTACCAAGTCCCAGATAGGCCAGTCCAGAGAGGACCCACAGAGATTACTGGCCCTAGGCAATCATTTTGGAGGCAGGGTCACAACATGATGGAACCACATGGTCCACAGACTCCTCAGGACTTTGCTGTGATGAAAAGATGTAGAGCTGATAGTCCTAATAATGTTTGCTGAGAGACAGGGCCCTAAGAATGGCCCTCTCCCTTCTAAGCTCAAAAAATAGCTCTCCCTCTTAATAGTGCTGGTAGACTGCACCTGGCCCGGAAATCCAGAAACCACTTAACAACAACAAAAACCCAAAGAGGGTGATGTTGTTGGAGGAGGAAGACATGCCACAAACTAAATATACGTCACAGGTAACAGACCAGATTCATACAAGAGGAATGAGGGATGAGCAACTGAACACAGTTATTAGCAGCATTCCCAGAAGCTGCCATTTGGACAGAAAATCTAGTGCCAGGCACTGCACACAGGCAATTGGCTGGGGGAATTTATAGGAAGAATTTCCTGGAAGAATCACTGAGGATTGTCAGTCACATTAAGACTCAGGAAGTCTGCTTCAGTGATTTATAGAGCAGGGCTCCCAACTGAGATACTAATGCTCATCAATTATTTGTGCTGTTAATGCAAGCTCACGAAGGGCCCAAGAATCCATAAATACGTAGGCAAATGGTGCTGTTATGATGACGTGAAAAGAATATGATGTAAAATTATATGCATAGTATGGCTTCACCTGTGTGAGTTATGAAGTTGAGCCATATAAAATTGCCATTTTGTGGGTCAAAATGGTTGAACATTGGCAACTTCCTATATTTCAACTTAATACATACACATAGAGAAAAGACTAGAAAGAACTGCACTGAAACATTACTGGAGGTGTGTCTGAGTCTCGCATTTTTGGGTAGAGAAACAAACTACAGAAGTTATCTTTTTACAAATCAGGAGAATTTCAAGTCTTTAGGCATCTATTTCTTTGTATAGTATGTCTTTATAGTTCCTAAATCTTATACAATAAGTGTGTTTCTTTTATTATATGGAAAGCTGAAGACAATGATGGGAAGAGAAGAGAAATGGCTACTCTGGAATTGTACAAAAAAAGGCTCCTTTCACAGAGGGTGAAGCCTGCCCTGCTTGCCGACAAGGAGGAGTCAGCTGTGGCAGACGGCAACAGGATGTCTGTTCCTGGCCCAGGAGTGAGAGAGAGGAAGAGGTGAGTGGTCAGTGAGCAGCATGCTAGAGAAGTGTTAGTCAAAGTCAGGACCCCTCGTGTCCTGAGCCTGTGTTCTTGGAGCTCCTGAACTTCATGGATCTCATTTTGAGACATACAAACATTTAAGCCTCACGTTTTATCCACTGGAAAATGTTTTATCCATGGCAAATTATTGCTGCAAAAGAGGCATTTTGCTTGTAAAACTGATAAACAAATTTAGCTGAGCACAGAACGGCAGAAGTAATTGTTGTCAATTAAGCATTAGAGAATGCACTCATTCCTCACATATTCTTTAAGCACCTACTGTGTGTCAGGAACTACTCTAAGAGCTTGGGAGACATCCATGAATAAAACAAACAAATCCCTGCTCTCATAGGGCATGCATTCTAATGGAACCAGCTACAATGAACAATAAACAATAAATAATTGTAAACAGAGAAGGGTGAGTGCAAGGGAGAGGGATGGGGAGAGTTGCAATTTTAAATAAGATTGAGAAACTTCATCACTTAAACAGACACTTAAGCAAAGACCTGAAGGAGATGAGGGAGTTATTCATGCAGATATCTGGGGGAAGAATCTTCTGGGCAGAGAGAATAGCCGGTCCCGAAGCCCTTGCGGGCACAAATCTACAGTAAGGAGGCTGGTGGGACCAGGGAGAAAGCTGCAGGAGATGAAGTCAGAGAGGTATTAGGGCCCAGAATCTGCAGGTCAGCTCCAGGAAGGACTCAGCCTTTCAATCTGAGCTAGCCAGGAAGCGAAGCCAACTTAATGGCTGCCAAATGTGCTTGTTAACACATCAAAAGGTAAATGCTGTCCCTTTAGATAGTCACTGATGCCAACTTGGTAGTAAACACAGATTCAAGTAAGGGAACTGAAATCAGGGAGCAGCCCTTTGTTATATGGGGGTCATCCAGATGATCCAAATTGTGCATCTATTTTTAATACATATCATAGAAATGGAAAGATAACATTAAACAATTATCTCAGAGAATTTCTCAGACCTTCAAGAACACTTGTGTGAAACCTCAGGGATATGTGGAGTTGGAAAGAAATATATAGAGTTGCTCTTCTGGTGCCCACGCTGTAGAACTGACAAGGGACCACACATGATGGACTCATGGAACACCATATAGATTTATTGCCAAATAGGAAAGCAGAAATGTAAGTCTAGGGACTTTGAAATCATGCTCTGGGAAAGAAATATATAGAGTTGCTCTTCTGGTGCCCACGCTGTAGAACTGACAAGGGACCACACGTGATGGACTCATGGAACACCATATAGATTTGTTGCCAAATAGGAAAGCAGAAATGTAAGTCTAGGGACTTTGAAATCATGCTCTGTAAACTCAAAGCATTGAGGCTTCAATCAACACAAGGCTGTGGCTTCAGAAGTGAAGAGTCCATGAGAAATGCAGAGAATGGAAGTTGGTATCCTGAACTGTGGCTCACCATTTTAAAACAATGGCCTTCTCTGAAAGGGATGGTGTCATCTTACAAAACCCAGGGAGAATAGGTTTGCAGGTGTCTCCCAACTCTATCTTCAAGGTTCACATACTGAGAACAGGAGAAAAAACACCCAGGTAGTGTAGAATAGTCATACAGTGGTCATGACTTTGAAAAAGCTGCAACAATGAAGGAAATACTTGGTAATAGAAGAGGCAGGAGAGTCAGGAATAATACTGTGGGCAGTGTTTCTCAAAGTGTGATCCAGAGTGCTGGCCATTGAGCTCATTTGGTTAGAGCACAGTCTTATAACACCAAGGTCAAGGATTCAGTTCCCCCTACTGGCCAGCAAAAATAAACCAAAAAAACACAATAAAAACCAAAATGAAAAACAACCCACTTCCCCCACTCCCACCCCCTGGCCCCATCCTCCCTGCAAAATCACCAAGTGTGATCCAGGAATCACATATGTCAGGATCACCTTGCGGGGGAGATGTCCTTATGGAAGTCTCTTGGCAATCTCTGCGTGTGGAACCCAGAAACCTGCATTTTATAATTTACTATAGAATCTATGCACACAAAATTTTATAACTTCTGTCCTTTGACCTCCAATATATGTACACCAAGAACATAGTCTGAGTAATAAACTAAGAGGATGGGAAATTTTACTAAGAGATAATGGTCTTGTAGGTATCTGATGCTTGGATGGATGGACTGAGGATCAGAGCATAACCTTCTTAAAGGGGTAGAAAGAGAGGGGGAAGAGGAAATGGAGAGATGGCCTCCCCTACAGGCAAATAGGGACCCCCAGCTGTCAGGGTCTTTGCCCTTGACCTTGGGTCTTTGTTGTTGTCCATCTCACTTTGCTCTCCCAGGGCCAGGAGCAAGCTAACCTTGTGACTGGAGAGGAGGTGGTAATGGGGGTTGTAGTAGTGATGGTGATGTTTGCTAAGAGTAGGGACCTTAAAATAAACACATCAAAGTATGTAGGATACACATAAAACTGAAACTAGAAAGGTCATTACCTCCTGAAGAGAAACTGGATAAGAGGAGAGGAGGGGATAGGTGGAAGTTTACTTCATGCCATAAATCTTTTTGTACCTTCTGAATTTTCTACCATGTGATATATAACCTGTTTTAAAATAAGAAAGTTTTCTCTCTGTGGAAAAAAAATAACGAAGTATGCATGATATTTTTTCAGAATTATTTTGTTTTNGGATGGACTGAGGATCAGAGCATAACCTTCTTAAAGGGGTAGAAAGAGAGGGGGAAGAGGAAATGGAGAGATGGCCTCCCCTACAGGCAAATAGGGACCCCCAGCTGTCAGGGTCTTTGCCCTTGACCTTGGGTCTTTGTTGTTGTCCATCTCACTGTGCTTTCCCAGGGCCAGGAGCAAGCTAATCATCTCACTTTGCTCTCCCAGGGCCAGGAGCAAGCTAACCATGTGACTGGAGAGGAGGTGGTAATGGGGGTTGTAGTAGTGATGGTGATGTTTGCTAAGAGTAGGGACCTTAAAATAAACACATCAAAGTATGTAGGATACACATAAAACTGAAACTAGAAAGGTCATTACCTCCTGAAGAGAAACTGGATAAGAGGAGAGGAGGGGAAAGGTGGAAGTTTACTTCATGCCATAAATCTTTTTGTACCTTCTGAATTTTCTACCATGTGATATATAACCTGTTTTAAAATAAGAAAGTTTTCTCTCTGTGGAAAAAAAATAACGAAGTATGCATGATATTTTTTCAGAATTATTTTGTTTTCCATTTTGGCTCCCTCTAAATTTTGCTGACCAAGTGCAAAGCTCAAGTTACTTGACAAGTCAAGGCTCTAACTATGACCAGGACAAAACAATGTATACCTTGCTTGAAAGAAACAGCCCTAGTTCAAGAACTGTTACTCCTATTGGAAATTAACATGGATGAGGGATGGAACAGAAAAGAGAGTTTTGGATGAGGATAAAAGAGAAAGAAAAATGGTTTCAGTGACCTTGGGATCAGGAACAAGGCTTCCTAGACACAGTTGGTAACAAAATGGCCAGAAAAGGAAGTGAGATGGAGAATGTCAGCTGTGCAGGCTCCTACCAGAAGTCACAGCCATGAGAAGACAGCCGTCTGAGAAGCTGCTCTTCCTTGGCTCACCACTTGATCCCGGAGAAGCTGGGAACCTGACCTGGGCCCAGGAGAACACTGTGCTCCCAACGCCTGGGGATGCTTTTCAGCCTACCCAATGCTCTGGTGACCTTCTAGCATTGCACAGATGACACACCACAGGATTTCCTCAACTGCACCCTGGCGTCCTGCTAGGATGTCTTTCTCATTTTTTCCATGGTACACACAGTCACTGCATTACAGTCCAAACAGACTGTCCAGTGATACCTCTGTAAACATGAGTCACATGTGAAGTGAAAGGAATCTGTGTTCAATCAGGGATGACAGAGTTCCTAAGGCACCTCATCTTCATGTAAGAGGTGCGAGTTGATGAGGGTCACAGGACTGTCTGCCAAGATACCTGAATGGGGCTCAGGGACTCTCTTCACTCAGCAGTCACCCAGGCCTACCCAGATCCTGCCCTTCTTCCTCCCAAATTTCCCCTTCCAGGGTGAAGTTCTCCAGCTGTCATACCAGAAAACATGACTCTTTCCCCATTTCTTTACCTTCTTGGGCTTCTCTCACTCTGATGCTTGATGCTACCACCTTGTCCAGCCTTGGTCATCCCAGACCAAGCCCAAGAACATGCACAAAACTCTTTTTTTTTTCTTTCTTTCTTTTTTTGGCGGCTGGCTGGTATAGGGATCTGAACCCTTGATGTTGGTGTTAGCAACACTGTGCTCTAACTAACTGAACTAACCAACCAGCCTATCAACCACTTTCTTGCTTCCCCTCTAAAGATAGTCACTCACATCAAACTCCAAAAACAACTCATTCTACCATCTCCGCCTGTTGAGATCCTACCCATCTCAGAAGGTCCATCTCAGAAGCTAGATTATCTCAAGTCTCTTCCCAGATTATCTCAACAGGTTATGAGCTCTCTAACCCCTGCACCATAGGGCATTTGGTCTGTTCTTCTTTTATCCTTCTCATCACATTTTGACTTGCATTTAGTTATTAAATGTACATGTCCCTTTTGGAAGGTTCTTGGGAAATCCCCTGAAAGATTTTCCTGAGGCCATGTGGGGGGCTGCGAATATTATTTCTAGGAGAGGTATGCGAAGGGCTATGAGCTCCTTTTGAAAAATTGCTTGCCTTTCTGCAGTGAGCAAGAAGAATTATGTCGAATCTAAAGGTCCTTTGTCAAAAATCCTTTCAGAATTTTGCTTGCTAGCTTGATAATCAATCAATCAGATAGAAAAGTGATACAGACAGACGTAGAGGAATGTGTCCAGCAGTGTTTCAAATAAGGTATAATTAACCTGTGATTGAGTATCACTATGCACTATCAATTTCTTGCCTAAGAGAAACAATTGAAGGAGTTAGGACATCCTTCCTGACCTTGATGCCTGAGAGTCACATAGTTGTGCTATCAAAAGGTCTACAGGTGAAGAGTACACCCCTTTGTGGTCTATACCTGCATTGCTGAGTGAGCTAATTCCAAACCAGCTCTGGGGCCCATGACCTCCATATTTAGGCAGAAGGATGGAACAACTGGGTAAAATCCCTCATAGAAATTAACAGAGAAAAAAAAAGGAAGCTGAAACCCTCTCGGTGTCTTATGATTTCAATTTCATTGTGATCTAGCATCGTATGCAGTCTCAGCCATGAGTAGCTGCCCTGGTTTTGTCAGCCCTTGAGGCAGTATTTTATCCTCATACTACAGGGTAAACACATGGAGGGCAGCTTCATATGAGAGTACTTCAAAAAGTTTGTGGAAATATTTGCATTATTTTTTAATTCTATTTTTCCATGAACTTTTCGAAGTACCCTGCTACTCTCTCAATCTTGCACAATCTGCACAATTTGCGTGGGTGGTTCGGGGACCCCTCCTTCTGCATTTAGATTCCACTAGATTCACACTTTAGCACATTATATACGACTGAGCACGTCTGCTACCCCAACTGTGAACTCGCTCACATTTTTTTCTTCTTAGGCTGAGAGCCTAGATAGAATCTGGTACTTACTAAGAGTGTGATAAGTGAGTAAATTAGTTGAAATTGGATTACTTTATTGATGTGCTCAAGTTAAGCCAAGTCCCTTAACTTACTAAGGCCAGTGTGTTATTTACCATTACACTTGGTTCAGTGATATTAAAGCAATGTACATAATACTAATACATATTTCAAATGCCAATTTATATGAGGGAAAAATTTCCCAACAGTGTTATCTAGATTCTTCTCAAATTCCCTGGGTTGAGGTCAGTCTTTGTAGTTAATGTTGGGTTCCTGAACCAAACACAGCCTGTGCCAGTTACGGAAGAAAAAAAAAAAAATTCAGTTTTCCATGATTTGGAGAAAAAGGTGACCGTGGGAACATGTATAGCTCTTTCTCTAGTTCTGGTAAAGTCACAGAAAACCCAACCCAGCCTGGCTCTCCTGTGTACCCACATGGAAATGGGGACAGACAAGGACTATCAGACAAGAGGAAATGGATCCATTCTGCAAGGCCCCATTCTGCAAAGCCAGCTTTGGCATATGGAGCAGAGGAAAGTATTAGTCCCATTCAGCAGGGAAAATATCTACTTAGCTGTTTATTAAGAAACACTGAAGTAATCTTGAAAACTGTGTTATATAAGGAAAAAATACAGACCCAGTCCATTCAAAGGGAAAATCCAAATGCAGACACTTATGAGCAGAAATGAGTCATTATAACATTGCTGATAATTGCTAAACATATGAAATAAGGGATTGAATGAATATAAAATAGTATGTCTCATTGATTATTACATAACTTAGGATTATTTTACAAACAGATTGCAACGACATTGGGAAATGCTAGTGATATATTTTAGATGAAGAGTGTAAGACATAAAGCTGTATTCAGAGCATAACTTTTATGTGTAAAGAAAAACACATAAAAAAGCCTGAAAAAAAAGCACTAAAAGGTTTAATAGTAGTTATTTTAAGATAATAATATGACTAGTGATTTTAATTTTTTCTTGTATTCTTAAAAACTTTATGTGGCACCTCAAAAATCAGAAAGAAACATTTAGAAAACTCTAGGTAACCAATAGCAAACATTAGACTTCAACTTTGCTCCCAGGAGAAAATGCATAATTATAGGAGTATATTTTACATCAGGGTGACTGTAGCACTGACCACGGAAATTTCATACTCTCCTATGGGAGGCTGAGCCATGGTTCCTGAGATACCCATAGTATCATTAGTGTCGTTCTCACCTCCTTTACACTAGCTCTTCCCACAGTCCTGCTGAGTCCTAGAATCCCCATGAGTAGGGATGCCATGAGCCATGGAAATGCTTAGCAAGATCAATTGGATTCCTTCAAGAAGGAATTTAAACTGGAGTACAGAGGAGGGAATGTGATAGAATGCAATGACCCCCAAAGAAGTGACCCTCTGGTGTCCACTTCTGTGAATTCCCTTCCCATGCTGAGGCTGAGCATGACTGTGTGACTTGATTGGCCAATGGGTCATCAGGGAATGTGACAGGTAGATATTTAATAAGTACTAACGCATTGGAGCTGCCTCTCTTGGGACCCTGAGACTACCATGCCGTAAAGAAGCCCGAGATTAACACCTTCATAGAGAGAGACCCAGCCATGCCAGGTTTGACTCAGCTGAACCCAGAACAGATCAGTGGAAGAACCATCCAGTCAACACATTGAATCATGAAAAAAAAAAATCATTGTTGTTTTCAGCCACTATGTTTTGGCAGTGGTCTGTTACCAGCGATAGATAACTAAGGTGGTCACAACAGGAACTTCTGTGGCTACCCCTTGATTCCCTCCATTTTCAAACTGCTTTTATTCCTGGCTTGCCTAGGCCCAGCTGGGATTCTCTGAGATTCCAGTCTTCCATATTACCCCCTACAGTCTTACAGGAACTCCACATTATTTTAAGGCAGTGGTTCTCAAACCCCAGCATTCCCAGAGCTGAGACAAAATGCAAACATCTTTAGGAGTGGGACATTGTTGGTCCTGTTCACCATTACATCTCCTGTGCCCAGCATGGTGTCTACCACACAGCAAGAACTTAAGAAATATGTGGAAATAAATGAATAAGCGAATCTGGGGAGTTTGTTTAAAATATAGATTCCAGTACCCACCTCTGGAGATTCAGATTTGGTAGGGCTGGGTGGGGTCCAGGAAAGTGCATTGTGATTAAGCCATCTGAGTGATACTGGGGCAGGTGGCCTATGGACCACATTTTCATCATCAGGGCCTCAAGTTATCCTTGTAACCAAAAGAGACCAATCGATCGATTTTCCAGCTGGCTGTGCATCAGAATCACCTGGGGAGCTTCTTAACGATATTAGTTCCTGATCCTCACTCCTGACCTACAAAATCTGAAAATCTCTGGAAGTGGAGACTCATAATCTATAATAAGAAGCTCCTGGGGTGTCCAGTTAGTTGGTTAGAGAGCAGTGTTATAATATTAAGTTTAAGGGTTCGGATCCCCATATCGGCCAGCCACCACCAACAACAAAAATCAACAAAAAAGCTCCCGGGTGAACCTGATGTAGCTGGTCCACAGATGAAGGCATTTGGGAAATCTCTGGGCCAACCAACACAAGTCTCCAAAAGTCACTTCACAGCTGAACATGCTTTTCTCACTTCCAAGAACAGAGAACACACACCTACTTAGTTAAACATTATCACACTAATAGTTCAGGCCTTTTGAAAAGTTTTCATTTTTACTGTGAGAAGTGTTTATTTGGGACTCCTAAGTGTCTCATCTGTCATACAGATGTTGGTAATACCTGCCTCCTGAATGCCATGAGGACTAAACGAGGTAAGGTATATGACCCGCACATTGAAACTGGAAACAGCCTGCACCGGGTTCTTAAGCCTTTAATCATAAGTATGTCATACAGGGGATTAAAATAAAAAGTTTTCATTTTTACTGTGAGAAGTGTTTATTTGGGACTCCTAAGTGTCTCATCTGTCACACAGATGTTGGTAATACCTGCCTCCTGAATGCCATGAGGACTAAACGAGGTAAGGTATATGACCCGCACATTGAAACTGGAAACAGCCTACACAGGGTTCTTAAGCCTTTAATCATAAGTATGTCATACAGGGGATTAAAATTGTTTATTTTTAGGTAATTATCAAGATCCATTTTGAGGTATCTCATTCCTCCTAAGGAAGGGAGAGCCAGGCTTTTGGGACCCCCAACATAAAATGTTTAAGGATAGGGAAACCCGGATACATTTCTGGTGCCTTTACATGGTGTACAAAGGCCTGCATGATCTGGACTCTGTGTCACCTTGGTCTCCTTCCTCTGGCCCCTCTTCTCCCGCTCCTGCCCCTAAGTGTCAGCCCTTCCAAAACATTAATGCAGTGTGCTGGTTAACCTCTTTCCCTAGCCCTGGTTCAAGCTCTAACTAGAATGTTCTTTATTCTTTTTTTTTTTTTTTTTGGCAGCTGGCCAGGAAAGGGATTTATTCTTTTTTTTTTTTGGCAGCTGGCCAGGAAAGGGATTTATTCTTTTTTTTTTTTGGCAGCTGGCCAGGACAGGGATTGAACCCTGGACCTTGGTGTTATCAGCACCACATTCCAACTGAGCTAACTGGCCCACCCTGGAATGTTCTTTATTCTTATCCACCCCCATCCACCTAGACTTTTCCTGAAATTTTGGGGTCTGTTGCTGCCTCCCACCCTCTGGCCGGATGGAACTGACCAGACCATTTTGAAGCCCCACTGGATACTTATCCAGGCCCTATAACACTTAAGGACTTAAGTTTCCACCCTCTTCTTCACTGAGTCTGAGCTCCTTGAAGACAGAGAGTTTTCCTTATTCATCCCCATGTCTCTAGCCCTGAGCACAATGCCTGACCCAGAGAATGGATCAATAAACATTCGTTGATTGAGTATATGAAAGTTAGGGATTGTCTTTGGCAGGTTTACATTTCCAAAGAAAGAAAGATGCTCACTCCTAGAAGTGGTCGTGTGTCTCTCTCTGATTGATTTCCTGCTGCTGGCCTTTGTCCTTTTCTCCTCTTTGTGCAGAGACTTATAAAAATCAGACAACTTGCAACAAGCTGCTTGCTTGATGTTTAGCTAGTGAGGGTATTCGGCAGGTTTAGAAGAGTTTGCCTAAATGGGTATTATATGTACTATTTTATGTAAATGGCTAGAGTAAGACAGTAATGAGAAATCTCTTCTGAGGGCCAATTCTGAATTTTTGGTGCCTACTGAACACCTCCAGCTGGAAGTCCCACAAGCACTTCAAACTCAAGTTCCAAAGTAATAGATCAACTCCATCACACAAGCCTGCTCTTAAAATCCATTGACTCGGGCCGGCCCGGTGGCGCACTGCTGTAGTGCGCCGCTTCAGAAGTGCCACTTGGTCTACCAGTCTCCTCTCATTTCCCCCTCCCCCAAATATTGGTAACATGGTAAGTGAGAATGTGTGCAAGGAGCAGCAAGGTGAGGGTATTCAGCAGGTTTAGAAGAGTTAGCTGGTGAGGGTATTCAGCAGGTTTTTCCCAGAACCTAGAACAGTGCATGGCATATAGTTAGTACTAATTGATACTTGTTGAATCACTCATTCATTCAACAAATATTGATTAGCACTAACTATATGCCATGCACTGTTCTAGGTTCTTGGAAAAACTGAAGACCTTGATTTCACGGAGCTTACATGTGATGAGAAGAAAAACAATGTCATTGATACCTGCTTCTTGGATGACCGAGTAACTAGAGCTCTATCCTGAAAAATGAGTGTGGTAGATTGTGTAGACTGTGCTATCGGCTCTAATTCTTTCATCCTCCAGTGTCCATGCCCTTTGCCACGAGGCTTTGCAAGTCCTTCCACTAGAGGTCGTTGTGCTTCCCCCTGCTTGATGTTGAGCTTNCTAAATAAAAATTTTTTTTTTTTTTTTTTTTTTTTTTTTGGCAGCTGGCCAGGAAAGGGATTTATTCTTTTTTTTTTTTGGCAGCTGGCCAGGACAGGGATTGAACCCTGGACCTTGGTGTTATCAGCACCACATTCCAACTGAGCTAACTGGCCCACCCTGGAATGTTCTTTATTCTTATCCACCCCCATCCACCTAGACTTTTCCTGAAATTTTGGGGTCTGTTGCTGCCTCCCACCCTCTGGCCGGATGGAACTGACCAGACCATTTTGAAGCCCCACTGGATACTTATCCAGGCCCTATAACACTTAAGGACTTAAGTTTCCACCCTCTTCTTCATTGAGTCTGAGCTCCTTGAAGACAGAGAGTTTTCCTTATTCATCCCCATGTCTCTAGCCCTGAGCACAATGCCTGACCCAGAGAATGGATCAATAAACATTCGTTGATTGAGTATATGAAAGTTAGGGGTTGTCTTTGGCAGGTTTACATTTCCAAAGAAAGAAAGATGCTCACTCCTAGAAGTGGTCGTGTGTCTCTCTCTGATTGATTTCCTGCTGCTGGCCTTTGTCCTTTTCTCCTCTTTGTGCAGAGACTTATAAAAATCAGACAACTTGCAACAAGCTGCTTGCTTGATGTTTAGCTAGTGAGGGTATTCGGCAGGTTTAGAAGAGTTTGCCTAAATGGGTATTATATGTACTATTTTATGTAAATGGCTAGAGTAAGACAGTAATGAGAAATCTCTTCTGAGGGCCAATTCTGAATTTTTGGTGCCTACTGAACACCTCCAGCTGGAAGTCCCACAAGCACTTCAAACTCAAGTTCCAAAGTAATAGATCAACTCCATCACACAAGCCTGCTCTTAAAATCCATTGACTCGGGCCGGCCCGGTGGCGCACTGCTGTAGTGCGCCGCTTCAGAAGTGTGGCGGCGCTCCCGCCGAGGGTTCGGATCCCACATGCGGACTGGTTCCCGCTCACTGGCTGAGCGAGGCGCGGGAGCGACGCCGAGGGTTGCAATCCCGTTGCTGGTCCCGGTCCGGTGCGGGGGCAACACTGAGGGTTGCGATCCGTTGCCGGACACGGAAAGAGACAAAAAGGAAAAAAAAAAAAAATCCATTGACTATTTGCCCAGTTGCCCGGACTCCAAGCCACATATCCTAAGACCTCCCTCTCTTTTACCACCCTAGAAAATAACAAGTTCTCTGCACTTGACACCCCCCCCCCACAATATTTTTTACATCCTTTCCAAGCCCCACTTTATATCTCAGGACTGACTTATCTCCCACTAGGGCTCTTGCAAATAGCCACTTGGTCTACCAGTCTCCTCTCATTTCCCCCTCCCCCAAATATTGGTAACATGGTAAGTGAGAATGTGTGCAAGGAGCAGCAAGGTGAGGGTATTCAGCAGGTTTAGAAGAGTTAGCTGGTGAGGGTATTCAGCAGGTTTTTCCCAGAACCTAGAACAGTGCATGGCATATAGTTAGTGCTAATCAATATTTGTTGAATGAATGAGTGATTCAACAAGTATCAATTAGTACTAACTATATGCCATGCACTGTTCTAGGTTCTTGGAAAAACTGAAGACCTTGATTTCACGGAGCTTACATGTGATGAGAAGAAAAACAATGTCATTGATACCTGCTTCTTGGATGACCGAGTAACTAGAGCTCTATCCTGAAAAATGAGTGTGGTAGATTGTGTAGACTGTGCTATCGGCTCTAATTCTTTCATCCTCCAGTGTCCATGCCCTTTGCCACGAGGCTTTGCAAGTCCTTCCACTAGAGGTCGTTGTGCTTCCCCCTGCTTGATGTTGAGCTTGGCCATGTGGCTTGCTTTGGCCAACAGGATGTCAGCACATGTGACGCAATTAGGGGCCTGAAATGTGCTCATGTGGTTAAGCTTGCGCTTCTGCTTCTGCCATCAGTGACTGTCCCAGGTAGAATGCTGGTCCCAGAAGAATGAGAAAAATGTGAAGTAGAACCAAACAGCAAATGATGTTGTTGTGTGAAGACCTGAGTTTTGGGGGTGGTTTGTTATGCAGTATTATTGAGAAAACAGCTTGGTTTGTTAGGGCTTTAATTCCTTCCTCCATGAGATCTATCTGACATCCCTGCATTGGAGGTGCTGTTCCAGAGGGACTGGGCTGCTGCTAGGAGGGGTTCTCATACTTTGTTACTTCCATACAAGAAACCCTTCCATACAAGAAATATCTTTACACCAGCACCTAAGAAACCTGAGTAGGTCTTTTCCTTGAAACCTGAAAGAACCTAACTAATACAATATCTTCCCAATCCAGTGAAAGGTGAGATTGTTCTCTTTTGTGTGTGTGTCTGGCCAGTAAGGGGATCTGAACCCATGACCTTTGTACTGTCAGCACCACACTTTACCTAGTGAGGTAACTGGCCAGCCAAGATTGTTCTTGATTGCTATACTGACACAGAACCTGGTGGAGTATCTGGTACACTCCACCAGTTATGAAACCAGATGTGACTCCTGTCAATATTAGGATATTTAATGAAACAATCTGCCCCAGGTTCTTTCTTGGAAGATCACTTTCCATGCAAGAGATTATTATTGATTTGGTTTATATGCCACCTCCCCACCTACTCACTCATGATGACTGGAAGGCACTCTGTCACTCTGTCAGGCACTGGGACATAAAGGCAAATTAGACATGGCCGATCCTTGTCCTTATAGAGATCACAGACTAATAGAAGAGACTATTACAAGGTGGTGAGATAAAATCTATCCAAGAAGTAAGAGCAAGATACTGAGGGAGCACAGACTAATCCCCTCTGGCAGGTCAGAGAAGACTGCAAGCATAAGATGACACTTGAGATGAACTTGACAGGCAAGGTGGAGTTGACCAGGTATGAAGGGGGAGAACATTCTGGGATGAAGGTGAGCTAATGCATGAATTAAGATCCACAATGAGGGTGTAAGGCTGTGTGTGGGGAAGGGTGGGAAGTGGTGAGAAATGAGGTAGAAATTAGGCCTGGCGAAGAGCCCTGTGTGCTACAGTCAGGAGTCTGGACTTGGGGAGCACTGAAGATTTTAAGCAGGGGAGTGACATATTTGGATTTTGCATATTTGAAAGATCCTTCTGGCAACAATGGCTTGGGAGAAGACAAGAAAGCTTGTTAGTTCATGGCAGTGGTAAAGGGGGAGAATGAAGACAACCTGAGCTGATGGAAAACTAGTGAAGTGAAGGGATGGGAGAGGTAGGAGGCTGAGAGGGTAGACCTGGTCACTGACAGGCGGGAGGGAGAGGTGTCAAAGACGGCTCCCAGGCGTCTGCTTCAACAACAGGAGGATGATGACAGCACTCAGTGAGGTTGGGAGCCTTTGTGGGGGTGGGCAGGGATGGAGGACAAGTTCTCTTAGTCTCATGTGGACAAGGAGGGAACTGTGGGGTCTCCCAGTGCATGTCTCGCAGGTGACTGTATGCCCAGATCTGAGGAGAGATATGTATTTGGGGGTCATAGCATATAATGGTGGTGGAAGCCATGGGTCTGGTTTGTGATTTGATCTGCCCGGAGCTGGTGTTTGCAGAAGCACTGAAGAGTCATCCCACACGTCAGGGATGATTTTTGGAGCCCACAGAAGAATCCCTAGATGGCATCTAAGAGTTATCCTAGGAAATCCCAGGCAGGGACTACTCTTGTTCACTTTTGTGTTGCCAGAACCCTCTGCAGGGCCTGGATCTTAGTACATGCTCAGTAATGCTGGATGAATGAATGAATGAATGAGGTTCCCTGCTCCTCTGGGGTCCCCTGGTCCTGGGAAACCATCAAGCTCCGTTACCTGGGAGTGATTCTGTAGGTTCAATGAGGTTGGGAGCCTTTAATCCAAATTATGGATTAACCAAGTTCAGAATTCTCTTAATTCTACACTTCCCAGAGATCCTTGGCCAGTCCTCCCTACTGCACCATGCAAAGCACCCATTCATGATGGTGGTTTTCAAAAATTCATGTCAATTAGAATGACCTGGGGGAACCCCCCAAAACTCAGATTTCCAGGCCCATAGATAGATATTTTGATTCAGTAGGTCTGAGTTGTAGCCCAGGAATCTGTTTTTGAAACAAACTCCAGAAGTGGTTCTGATGCCAGTGCCATGTGGACCCTATTTTGGGAAAAACCACTTGTGCTGGATATGTACCCATCCAAATGTGCTGTGCCCGGGGAAGTTGCCTTCTTGTGGCCCATACCATCTGGGCCCCTTTGGCCTCTGGCTTCCACTGGGTTCAACCAAGGGGAGGGACAGCAGGAGATGGGTGGGAGGAGAGAGGAGAGAGAGGGTGGGCCCCGAATCCCCTCGCCCCCCCCCCCTGCCAGGCTGTGCTTTGGCAGTGGCTTCCTCCATGACTGCTGCAGGCAGCCCCTCTCTCCCAGCTGCAGCTCTGGCCAAGTTCCTCACCAGCTCCTTTCCTTCGCTCCTTCGGGCCTAGGGGTGGCAACAGCTTCCCACAGTGGCCAGTCTCTGGTGTGTCACCATGTTTATTTCCTTTAACCCTGCTCAGACCTTTCTAAATGATTCCTTCATTACACGCTCTCCAGTTACTTTTTTGAGTGTGCCCTCTGTTTCTTGCCGAGATAGGAAAACAAAAACATTGACTGGAAAGAGTCAAGAATTCTGGGCTCAGTCGAGTTCACTTTGATTCGATTCAGCAAATGTTTACTGAGCGAGGTCCTCTTAGCCAGGCTCTGTGCCAGGAGCTGGGGATACGGAAAAGCACTCAGACACGGTACCTGCCTGCACAGAGTTCATAGCTTTGTGGGAGGCAGGGTGATGAGGGGTACACTCAGGGTAGCATAGGAAGAACAGGTGCCAGTAACCTCCTAGGGGTGGCAGGAAACAGAGGCTTCCCAGAGGAGGTGACACGTAATTCGGGTGGGTAGAGACAGAATAATCCAGGCAGAGACAATTACGAAGATGTGAATGGCAGTGCCTGGTGTGGCTGCACTGGAGGTGGGGGAGAGGCTGGGATCTTCATGTCTGCTCTGCTAGGAGGCCCAGGGAAGCAGCAGAGTCTGAGGCCATGGGACGCTCCCCTGGGACAGGTGCTAGCCCGGGTACCCACCTCAAGGTGATCAGTGCGGGCTGAGTGCCTCCCACCCTTTCCCAATTGCTGTAATTTAGGCTTCTTTCCTTCTAAAGCAGGTCTAATTCACCAGCCTACCAAGGCTCTCCTGCCTCCCTCCAGAGGGGTTTAGGAGAAAAGAGGGAGACTGGTTGAAGTAATGGGCCTGGGGGCTAAGAGATTGAGACAAAAGTAAAGCTCTGGCTGGTATGTGCCGCAGATCTCCCCTTTGGGACTCCTGATTCCACGAACTATCTCTTTTGACTTTAAAGAAGGATGAGTCTGACAAATTCCTGTGCATCCTTCAAAAGCCAAGTGAGATTTCACCTCCTCCAGGAAGACTTCCTGGGACCCCCTAACTAGTGCTCCTCCTGTGTTCATCATAGTTTCTGGTAATTTTATGATCACTAACCTGTCTAGTCCACTGGGCTATTAGATTCCTCAGCACCTGGCTCTGACCTATATGTCTCTTTCTCTCCAGGACCCGGCATGGACCTATGGCATAGTAGGGCATCAGAAAATATTTGTTGGACTGAATTAAAAAGAATTCTTGGTGCAGTAGAAGTAGTGGTAGTAATAACTGCGATATTATCAGCCCCGTTTGAGGAGTAAGGAAACTGTGGCCCAGGGCAGAGAAAAGATTTGCTCAAGATTACACAGCCCATAAATAACAAGGCAGAATTGGGACTTGAATCCAAACAAACCTGCTAGTTGCAGGGGCCGGAGAGTACACGGCTGGGCTGCTCACCCCCACAGGCACAGCGTGGGGCCGCTGACCAGCACTGTTCAGCCTGGAGACTGAGGATAAGGGCACACACTGATGGGGCAATTGCTCCTTGCCAGGACAGTTCCGAGCACGTTCGTATCAACTCACTTACCCCTGACAACAGCCTTGGTGGGGTATGTGTGTGGACATTGCCCCATTTTACAGATTAGGATCCAGAGACTTGAAGCAGTTAAGAAATGCATCCAAGGGCTGGCCAGTTAGCTCAGTTGGTTAGAGTGAGATGTAACACTTTGGATCTCTGTATCGTATAGCCGCCACACACACACACACACACACACACACACACACACACACACACACACACACACAAAAGCACCTAAAATCATCCTAAGGAGAAGAGCCAAAACTTACATTCAAACCTAGACTTGTTCCAGAGCCCATGCCCTGAACCACTGCACTTTTCCCAGGGAACTCAACACCAACTTCAGCTTTAGGAAGAGAGAGAATGCACAGCCCAATGTTATATTGTATTTGTAAGATGTTTATAACCAGAAATATGCCTCTACATCATTTTTTTTTTTTTTAACTTTACCACCCCTCCCAAGTAAAAAGAAAAAGAGAACAAAAAAGAATAACGCTTCTGGAAGCACCCTATATTATGTGAATTGAGAGTTTTGGAAAATTGAGAGCATTACAGCGCAAATTGTATGGGCCAGGTGGAATATGCTCTGCTACTGAGCAGCTTTGTGATGCTGGGCACATCCCTTCCCTTCTCTGGGCCTTATCTGTTTCCTTATCTCTTTTCTTTCATATTCTTGATGAAAATGTTTCCTTTCGAATTAAGAAGTACGGGGCAGTTAGTATCCAGCTCAAAGTCTTTTAGCGCCCTCTACTGTTCAGTTGCAGCACCGTCAGTGGTCTGGATTGTTAGGTTGAAGGCAAGGTGAGGTAAGGGGAAGCTGCCAGTGTCTGGAGCAAGCGTCGAGCAACGAAGTGTATGCGTCCGCAGAGGTCCACAACTTCAGAAAGCAAAAGCCAGTCCTGTTCCATCCCTCCAAAGGCTTGGAAATCCTGTCGGTCCTTCCCATGCTATTTCAATTATTCCCTAAGTGCTTGTTCGAGAGTGCACATGCCTGCACACCCTCTACACCCCTGCACAGTACCTCCTGTTTTATAGTTATCGCATTGTATGGTAAGTGCTGTTGACACGTCTGTCTTTTTAAGCAAGAGGCCTCGCGTTACTCACGTTTATATCCTCTCCCTGCCTCCTAGTAGAGTGTATGCCATGTAAGCACTCCCTCCACTCGAGTTTTCTGAACGGATGGTGCATGGAGGGAAGAATGAATGAACGGACGAAAGAGATGGCGATCTGGAGGAAGGTTCGGAGGAAAGAGTAGCAGTGAATGCGGGGTAAGTTCTGAGTTTGGAACTATTGAACCTCAGCTTCGGCAGGGTTCCCAGCTGATCTCAAAGTGCTCTGGCATCTTTTCAAAACTGGGGTGCAGAAGGGTGTCAGTGATTGGAGGGCTTTTGAGGTGTTGCTCAGGGTGCTGGTTACACAGGTGTGTTCACCTTGTAAAAATGCATCGCGCTGTACACATATGTGCACTTAGGATTTGTCCATCTTTCTCTATATATGGTAGACTTAGCAAAGAAGTTTACTTAAATCAAGTTTGAGAGGGGTGGTAGATCCTTATGCCTTGTTCCAGGGGTAGAGGCGGGTTGTTGAGTTTCTTTGAAAGTGTTTTCTCCATTTGTTGTTCTGATCTTCTCCCCATTCTACTGAAATTGATCCCCTGCATTCGGACCCACTGGACTTCGTTTCAGTGTCTGAAACTCTTGACCACTCCCTCTTTTTTGAAATTCTCCCAACCTTTGGCTTTCAGGGACAATGTCCTCAGTCTCCTTTGTAGATGTCCCTTCCAAGAACCATTCCTCGAAGTTCCTGAGTATTCTGCACTAGGCCTGCCCTGTTTCTAAGTCTACAAATTCTCCCTGGGTGATTCATCCTCTCTCATGGCCAGCCCTCTGCTGATGACTCACAAATAAATATCTTGAGCCCATCCCTCTCTTTAGTGCTGTGGACCATTTATCCAATTGCTTCATTGACATCTCTACTTGAACATCTCAGTGGTAACTCCACTCAATATGGTCCAGCATGAAATCTTCACTTTCTCTCCCACCCTTACCCAGAAAACATATTCCTCCTTCTGTGTTCCTTATTTCAGTGAATGGTCCCACCATCTCCCTGGGAGCTCGGCTTAATTCCCTGTGGTAGACTGTATTATTGTTTAGCAAATACTCATTCTCCCTTCCCTTTTCATCTTGGAGCAGAGTGTACTTTTGCACCCCATTGATTTTGGGTTCGTCTATGGATCTTGCTTTGAACAAAGGAATGACCATGTGGCAGTTCCTAATAGAGGCTCTGGTGGCATCGTGCTAGGAGACATGTGTTTCTGCCTCCCGTGGCTCTCCTGCTATCCATCCTGAGAAGAGCAGGCTGCAGGTGGCTGTTGCACCATCAGCCTGGGTCCCAGAAAGGGAGACACGTGGGGCAGACCTGAACTTGACTACAGCCTGGAGCCAAGTCCAGCTGAGCAAAGTTGAGCCAGCTGACCCACAGACCCATATGAGAAGAAATGTTTGTTATCGAAAGCCACTAAGACTTATGTATGTTTCCATCTTCTCACTCTCCTCATTCAGCTGAGACATGCCAATTCTCCCTCCTGTATCTGTCTTGATATCTCCCATTTTCCACTGCTACTGCCATAGTTCAGACTTTATTATCTCTGGTTCAGATTCCTGCAAGTCTTTTTACTGGTTTCCTGACATTCGATCTTGTCCCCTCTAGCCTATGCACTGTAGCACAAGTGATCTTCCTAAAATCCAAGTCTGTCCTGCCCCTTCCTCAGGCAGTCCAAGAGCTCGTCATCACCCTTGGAGAAATGTCCACATCATGGCACTCAAGGCCGTCAACCTCCAGGACCCTGTGACATCTCCATTCCTTTCTTATTGCTTCTCTTCCATGTTCTGCATACATGAGCCTCTTTCATTTATTTATAAGCCTCGTGCTCTTTCTTGCTTGGGGCTCTTTGCCATGCCTTTCCCTCTGCCTGGAACACATCCCACTCCCCTCACCCAACTTCACCTGGGTCACATCTTTCATCCTTCTGGTGTTACCTTAGGAATGATTCCTCTGATTTCCACGGGTCTGGGTGAGATGCACTTTCTATTTGCTTCCATGGCATCCTGAGCTTTTCCTATCAAAGCACTTACCTGTTTCCAATGCTAATTTGTTTGTCTTTCCCACCTTGTATTCCCAGTGCTTAAGAGGTGCCTGTGGCCATCTTTTGAGCTCAAAAACTACTTGTTGAATGAATATCATGGGGAAGTAATATGAATATGCTAAATAATTCCAAGATGGAAATGAAACCATAGAAGGGACTCAGAGGGTCCAGTCTTATCTTTTCACTGTACAGATGGGGAAACTGAGGCTCAGAGGGGGCATGTTTACATCAAGGTTTTGGAGTCTGTCAGAGGCAGAGCTGATATTAGAGTTCTGATGGGGATTTTCTGGGTTTTGTTTGCTCTCTGATTTGTCTAAGGAATAAAGGAGACTTCGGCTCTTGTTACTGAAGTGGGGTCTGCAGGCCAGCTGCATTAGCATCACTAAGGGGTGGAGTGGGGGTGGGGTGGAGTTTGTTAGACTTTCAGGGCCTGCCCTAGACCTGCAGAATCAAAATCTTCACTTTAACAAGATCTCCAGGTGCTTTATAGACACAATGAAATCTGAGAAGCACTGGTTTCACTGACCAGGAGGACAGCTAGCCTGGCTTAAAAGTCTTTCCAATTCCGTGCAGGAAAGTGGAAAAGAAAAGCCAGCCAATATCTTATGGCATTGTAAGGAAAATGAGGAATGGTCAGGCTCCCTCAGCTGTTTGGAATCTTGCCGAGCATGATCTACCCTGTTTGATGTAAATATGTTAACTGCACCCAGGTGTTCCTGGGCTATTGTCTGATGTAACTGTGCACGTGCACCCAGATGTCCCTGGGTTATCTGACTTAAGTATAAAGGACAAACGGCTCTGATCCACAGTGCCCCTAGGATGCCCCAGGAGGCTGTCAGGGCGGCTGTAGCTAGTTACCTGAACTCACATCCAAATAAAGCCTATCAACTTTACCCGTGGCTCCCAGGATTTTTCCAATTACCTAGCTTTTGACCTGCATATGAAGGGTCTGTGACCCAGCCTGATAGGCATTCAGTGCATGCTGTAGACGAAAGGCCAAAAGTGTGGACCTCTCCCCTCCCAAAGTTCCAGGTAGTTTGGAAGTCCAGGGCCTGGCCTGGTGTAGGGCAATGGCTCAACTTCAGGTGAACTGACTTGGTGGAGGAAGGGGGCTTGAATAGAGAGAAACTCCCAGAAGCACGGCTGACCAGCAAGCCTGATGCTGCAAATTTCCAACCTTGTAGCTATTCAGTTAAAAAGTTTTTACTAATGTATATTTATTTATACAAATAATTCCACCCATGCTGCTGGAGGTGGTGGTGAAAGTGGTGTACACATACCCTGCTCATGGCATTATAAACTGGTGTAGCCTGTTTGGAAAACACTACAACAACATGTAGCAACAACTATAAAGGTACTTATCCCCTTGGACTAAGTAATGCCACTGACAGGAAATAATCCTAAGGAGATAATTCAACAGAAGTGAGAAGCTATGTGCATGAAGATGTTTATTATAGCTAAAGGTGGAAAATACTAAATCAAAAGGGAATGGTTGAATGAGTTATGATAGGGGATCTTCATGAGGGCCATTCAACACTAATCATAACTCATGTCCCACTTCACCTACCTGGGGTTGCAATGGTGATTAAGAGTGTGGTCTCTGGGCCGAACCCGTGGCTCACTCAGGAGAGTGTGGTGCTGGGAGCGCAGCGGCGCTGGAAGCGCCGAGGCCGCAGGTTCGGATCCTATATAGGGATGGCTGGTGCGCTCACTGGCTGAGCGCGGTGCGGACGACACCAAGCCAAGGGTTACCATCCCCTTACCGGTCACAAAACACACACACGCACACACAAAGAGTGTGGTCTCTGGGTTTTCGGTTCTGACTACCATTTACTGTGTGACCTTGGATAAGTTTACTTAACTGCTCTATGCCTCAGTTTCCTCATCTATAAAATGGGGATAATAATACCTATTTCATAGGATTGTTGTGAGGATTAAATAATTTAATTCATTAAAAAGCCTGGAATAGTGTTTCTCCAAGTTTATATCATTTAAAAAAAAATGTCCAATTAACACAAAAAAGTGCAACTGATAGTCAGTCCAATTAAGGGACCCGATACTCTCATCCCACCTGATGAAAGAATGATTTCCTTCCCTCCTCAGGGCCTGACCTCCTGTGATAACTCTAAGATCTCCAGGAATATTTTGCTGGCACTACTTGGAATCAGCCTGGTTTTCTAGACTCAAGAAGGGAAAATAAGAGAATGTGCTCAATTAGCCTGTACATTCCATTCTTTATGGCCCTTGTCGCAGCAGTTGTGCTGCCATTGAAACAGGTGATCCAAGGACCCTCTGGAATTTTCCCTCACCCAGAATTATGCTCATCTGTGGTAATTCCATGCCATATATGCCTGAACTCTCAGCTCTTTAGCACACATACGAACGTGCGTGCACACACACTCTGTACACCAACAGCCCCTTTGGCGAGTCACTCCCCCAGGGCACCTGAGTCCTTGTTGCTGAGTATGAATGAGGTCCCTTCCTTCCCTTCCTTCCTCTTCCAGCCCCTTGATCTGTTTACATTTACTGCCCTAGGATGTCATTCCTTTCAGTGGTTAACCCTACTTGATTCAATGATAATAAGAGCTGCCATTAATGGAAAGCCTGAAGAGTGCCAGGTGTTTTGCTGCTGTGCTTTTACAAACACCAACCCTCATAATGAACCTCTGAGGTAGGTGCTATTATACCTATCTTGCAGCTAGAGCCTCTGAACTTCAGATACGTTAAGGAGTTTGCTCAAGAGCTGCTACTTGTACATGAAAAAGCTGAGATTTTGTAGGGAAAGTGAAATAAATGGTCAGGATCCCTCAGGGGTTCAGAATCTTGCTGAGCATTTGATGTAAATGACAACTGTGCACATGCACCCAGGTGTTCCTTGGTTATCAGACTTAAGTATAAAGGATGAATGGCTCTGACCCACAGTGCCCCCACCCCTGGGACACCCTGGGGGAGGGGGCTGGGGGGCCCACGGGAAGGCTGACATTGCTGCTGGAGGCTGTTGCTACAAGCTATTGCTACAAGCTGTTGCTGCCAGGGGGCCCCCCCGGGACACTCTGGGAGGCCACCGCTGCTGCTGCTGAGGAAGCTGAGGACTGAGCTTATATTGGAATGAACCTGTCAACTCTGTCAATGGCTCCCGGGATCTTCTCCAATTACCTAGCTTGTGACCTGTATGTGAGGGGTCTGTGACCCAGTCTGTATAACAGGTCTGAAGGGTCTGAGCCCTAGCCTAACACTCCCTGTGTAGGAACATAAGCAAGAAGTTTCTAATAAATGGTAATTAAAAAAGTAAAAGCAGGGCCGGCCTGGTGGCGCACTGGATAGTGCGCCGCTTGGGACGCGCGGCGGCGCTCCCGCCCGAGGGTTCGGATCCCACATGCAGACCGGTTCCCGCTCACTGGCTGAGCGAGGCGCGGGAGCGACACTGAGGGTTGCGATCCCGTTGCCGGTCCCCGGTCCAGTACGGGGGCAACACTGAGGGTTGCGATCCGTTGCCGGACACGGAAAAAAGACAAAAAGACAAAAAAAAAAAGAATATACTAGAGTGATGTAAGGGAAGTTGGAGGATTAGGAAGTGCCAGAGATGAATTCCACCTAGGCAAAAATTATACTGGCAGAAACTGTCCAAAGTAACAATTTTGGAGCGCTGAAGTCCATTTAAAAGCTTGCAGATTCCAGGAGAAATCTTAGCTAGCACCAAGGCTGGCCATCGTTATTTTAACCCCACTGGCTAAAGCATCTTCCTGGGGATTTAAAACAACAGCACATGTTTAGTGATTTTTCTGCCCTTTCTCCTTATCGGGAACCAGACATCTAAGTATTAGGACATTCAAAAGCAACCATATATATCGGAAAATTCAGAAAGTCACCACATACCCAAGGAAAGTCGCAGGCTCAGAAGAGACACAAGAAGACCTTAACCCTCCTAAGGCTAATCCCTGGCACAAAGACAACCTTAAACAATTCAAAAATAAATAAATAAAATAGAGTTATCACGCAATGAATCCAAAATGTGCAAAATGTGTGCAAAAATATGTCTGCATATGGACAAAGCCTTGAGGATATTTGCTGTGCAAGAGTGATAGCATCATGTGTGATTTCTTTTTCTTTTAAGTAATTTCCTTTAGTGAGAGTTATCTAGCTTTTATAATTTTAAAAAGCTATCTTCCATCTGCAAAAATTAACTTCCTTTAAGCTCAATAGTTTTCAGCTTTGATTGCACATGAGCATCAACTTGGGGCTTTTAAAAGATACCCAATGCCTGGGCTCCCACATAGACTAACTAAATCAGAATCTTTTGGGGTTGGGTCCAGGCAGTGGTATTTTAAGAGAGACCTCGCACTGATTTTTTTTCATTTTTTTTTAGTAGTTGGCCAGTATGGGGGTCTGAACCCTTGACCTTGGTGTTATCAGTACTATACTCTACCCAGTGAACTATCCGGCCAGACCCTCCCACTGATTTTACTGTGTAACTGGCATTGAGGATGAACTTCATGGAGAAGCTTGACCTCCCCCACTCACTCTTCTGGAAACCCAGCTGACCTGTATTCTGTAGCCCCATGCTAATTAACTCAAGCTTTTCCCTCTGTGTCATATGTCTTTTTTCCCCAATGCTTTTTGCACTGGGGCACTGAGAGAACTTTTTGGGAGATGGAAATATTTTATAGCTTGATTGTGGTGCTGGTTACATAACTATGCATTTGCCAAAATTCACTTAACTGTATACTTAGAATTGGTGAATTTCTTTTATATGTAAATTGTACTTCATTAATCAGGGTTTTTTGTTTTTTTTTTTAACTTTGCAGATGAAACTGATTCTGCTTCTATGAGTGAATTTTGCAAGAGGTTTTGGTGGAGGTGACAGCCAGATGCCCATATGTTTTGGTTTTAGCACTGAAAGTCTGGGATACTCCTCAGTCCTAGGGTTTCCCTCAGAGTGGTTGGTCACTCAGAAAGACAAAGGGAAGCTACTGGCAAGTCACTGACTACAACATAGAGATCTTTTGAATTCCCTCTAAAGTATGGGTTGATAGGTTCTGTATAGTTCCAATAGGTTATAATGAATTTAGTACTTAGATAAATATGGAGCTGATCAGATTATCATTCTGGTTTCATTTAAATTTTATTCTCTGCTCAAAGTAATTTTATTGGCTTTTTTTTTTTTTTCCCTTTTTGTCTTTTTTCGTGACCGGTAACGGGATCGCAACCCTCGGTGTCGCGCCCGTACCGAGACCAGCAACTGGGATCGCAACCCTCGGTGTCGCACCCACACCGCGCTCAACCAGTGAGCGGACCGGTCTCTATATGGGATCCGAACCCTCGGCGGGAGCGCCACCGCGCTTCCAAGCACCGCACTCTACCGAGTGCTCCACCGGGCCGGCCCTTTATTGGCTTTTTAAAAAAGTTAGTGTGCAAGTAGTTCTTGACATTCTAATGTGGTCAAAACTGAGACAGAAAATAAATGTACTAATTTTGGATTATAGCTCTTTTTCTAAACCTATTTTTGGACTGCAATTCGTTCTGATCAAAAACAGGCTTGCTTCCTTGGTGAAGTATTTGTTCAAAGACAGGTCTTTGTAAGTACTCTTCAGAGGAAGAGGAAATAGGTTAATTTTACCTTAAAAACTCTGTTGGATGCCAAAGCTGGCAGGATGTGCAAAAAAGTGGGCTTATGCTGTTTTAAGAATCAGTCTTAAAAGAGTTGTGGCTAATATTTTTCATCCCAGTTAATATTTCTGAGTTTGAATTTAGTGAAAGATGATTACAATGACTTAACTGAAACATGAACAGGCAGGTATTTTATGTCCTGGTACATTCTTTATAATCTCTCAGTGGGCCAGCAGACTCCATGTGTCGTTTCCATGGGTCCAGAACCTCCCTACTGATGTCAGCTCTCCACTCAAAATATTCAGTCTAAACCATAGATATGATCAAGTCACCCTCCTGCTTAAACGCCCTTATTGGCTGTCCCACTCCTCCCAAGATAAAGCCCAGAGACATCCCATGCTTGCAAGAGCTGATCAGTTGATCCTACAAATTTATTTCCAGGCTTTCCCATAGCCGCTTCAGAGCCCCCCACTCCTCCTTTCTCTCTCTTTTTTAAAAAGTGAGATGAAATTCACATAACATAAAATTAACCATTTTAAACTGAACAATTTGGTGGCATTTAGTATTTATAATGTGCAATCATTACTACTATCTAGTTTCAGAACATTTTCCTCTCCCCAAAAGGAAGCTCTGTACCTTGAAGCAGTCACTCCCCATTTCCTCCCTCCCTCCAGCTCCTGGAAACTATCAGTGTCCTTTATGTTTCCATGGATTTGCCTGTTCTGGATATTTCATATAAATGGGATCATATAATAGGTGACCTTTTGTGTCTGGCTTCTTTCACTTAGTATATGTTTTCCAGATTCATCCACATTGTAGCATGTTATCAGAACCTCATTCCTTATGGCTGAGTAATATTCCATTGCATGGATATATCACAATTTGCTTATTCATTCGCCCATTAAAGAACATTGGATTGTTTCTACCTTCTGGATACTGGAAATAGAGCATGCCTGTCTGTCTATTTGTTTGAGGACTCATTTTCAATTCTTTTGGGTATATATCTGTGAGTGGAATTGTTGAGTCGCCCATTAAAGAACATTGGATTGTTTCTACCTTCTGGATACTGGAAATAGAGCATGCCTGTCTGTCCATTTGTTTGAGGACTCATTTTCAATTCTTTTGGGTATATATCTGTGAGTGGAATTGTTGAGTCAGATGGTAATTCTATGTTTAACATTTTGAGGAAATGCTAAACTTTTCCTCCCCATCCTCTTGTGTTCCAACAATACAGTACATTCAAGAAAATTTCTGTCATAACACAATGATGAGATGTTTTTAATTATAACAGGTTGTATACATATCCAAGGGCAGGGATTATGTCTTATTCATCTGCGACTATCCAGTACCTGGCACAGGGCCGCACAAAGAGGTGCTTAATAAATGTTTGTGGGATTGAGTTGGCATAGAGGGTTATGCACAGTTTTATCCTTAAGGAGGATGTGGTGTATGTGGTGAGGCTTTGGGATATAGTGATAAGCTAAGTAGGGATGGGGTGGCTGAAGAAGACCAACTCCTTTGAACAAAAGGAAAAGTGATATGGGAGAGCTACTTATCCACATTCCTGGCTTCTATCATTCATTTCCCTGTGACTGACTCATTATAATTCTTTGGGAAGTTAAATTCTCCTCTCTGTCAGGTGAGAAGATTGAATATTTTAGTGATATTCAATTTTTTAAAATTCACTTTAAGCAGTGGGAACATGTTCTTTTTTTTGTATCAACTCAAAGGTGAAAGCTGGTGGTTGGAATGTGGAATTTGAGGGGAGACAGTTGTGGGGGAGGGCAGAGTGGAGGTCAGGGACTGCCACCCTTTCTTTCTGTAGCCCCAAGCTCCTTGGCAGGACACCAAGACTCCAAGGTGCCAGCCTATTACGAGCCCCCACCTGTAGCTCTGAGAGGCCCTTGTTCTACAAAGATTAAGAAAGCATTAGTGGACATAAGTACATGTTATTCTGCAAAAAAGTATTTTTCTTCCAAGTAATAAGAAGGGAATTTAAGGATTTAAATAGCAACGTAAACAAGAAAGTCTTGTGAAAAACTAAAAAGTCTTTGTGAAAAATTATAGTAAGTGGTACCCTTGGCTAAAAGAGGGGTCTCCAACCCCCTTCTCAACTCCTTGCACTTAAAAAGAAGAGATGTGATGGGCAGATTCCGTGAACAGAACTGTCAAATGTTTTTACTTTCCTAAGTGAACGGATTCCTTCACCATGAAAGCATTTCCTCTGAAAATGTCCTGTTCTACACCAGAGCTGAGCATGTGAGTGGGCAGGCCTGGTCTTGTCCCTACGCTCTGGGCTTCTCTCTCTCTTCTGGGGAAATGTCTTGAAAGCCTGATATTTACATTCCACCCTCACCTTGTCTTTTCTCTAGCTGTTTGCTTCTGAATGAGTCTGCGAAATTGGGGGCTTAGCTGAGTCCCCAACGCCATCTCCTGACAGCCAGTCACGACAGCAAACCTTCCTTGTTCCTGATCAACGGCGGTCATTGCTGACGCTCGACTTCCTATGGTCGTGCTCATACCTCTATTTCCGCTGAAGTTCATCTGTACACGACACTTCTGAGAATGTACCACCTGAACCTCAAAATCGTTTCTATTTATTCACGTTGAGAGACAGAAGTTATTCAGGCAATGAGACTGAAAGATGGTTCACACAGATGTCTGAATTAGCCCAAAAAACATTGTTCTTATAATTAACATTCCCACTTGCTGTCATAGAAGCGTCCTTTAAGCAGTGACAACCACAAACATTATTCATATTCTACTATTAACCCTCTCATTCACTTTTTGGTGAGACTCTTCTTAAAATTCTAGAACTTCTTTTAAAAGAGAATTTCTAACAACAGTGGCCCCTTTTTGTAGCAGAGCCATATTATTATAATAGGAAGGAGTTTCAGTGTTGTCCTCCCTCTGATTTTACTTCCTTCACATTTGCTTTCGCTTCAAAACAGGCATAAATATTCACACTGCGATATTTTCCCCATTTCTTTAAATGCATTTTTTAAGGGAACTTACAGTTTTCCGGAGGATGCCCACATGATGCGAACTCCTCCTGCTCCACCATGCTGCTGTCAGACAAATGAGAATTGAATGCTGTAATCCTTTAAATAGCACTTCGAAAATGATTTAGAAAAGCTAAAGTCTGTCTTGTAAACCTTGGAACTTGTCTCAGAAATCTTGCCTCGATCGGCTTCCAAAGTATAATGCAACATGATTATTTTCCTCTGAGGAAACCTGTGAAACAGGTCTTGGAACTCCATTTAATGTGTCAGAGTTTTAATTGATTCTTTACCGTGTCTATCCACCCCATAATAGCAGAGCTAAGCACAGGACGTGTTTTACAGGAATAGTCACCCAGAGCTTAATTTGTTGTCGCATAGCAGACAGACTATTTCACAATGAAATAAATTTGTTTTGTGCCCTGAAAATTTCTTCCTGATGAAGTGTGCTGTGCTGATACTGAGAGTGTGATCCTCGATGTACTCCAGTTAGCACTGATGTGGCTCCAGGGAAAACTTAGTCACGATTCCTGGCCAGTTCTGCAAAGCCTGTTTAGTTGAGAAGAGGGGTACTGTAGAACTCTGATGCTTGAGTTCATTTACTTTTCTCTTATTTCATGGACCACAAGATTAGAAGTGACTCCCTTCCCTAATTAAAATCCCATATAAAGTATCTTCATATGTGTCATCTCATTTGGTCCTCATGTAACATTGTAAGGAGGGCAGGGCCGGTATCATTATTCCCATTTTACAGATAAGGAAACTAAGTCCCAAAGAGACTTGTAACTATTCATGGAATCACAGATAAGTGGCCAAGCAGGGACTAGAAAGCAGATGCTCCATTTAGTAATTACCATCTTCTTTGGAGAGTCACCAAGACTACATGAGGAGCTTACTGTAGCAGAACCTCTCCCTTCCAACATTCACTGATTCATTGATTGATTCATTCATTCAACAAACATTTGTAGTGAGTATGAATTTTTTGGCTCAACATTTAGATCTGCGAAACGAAGGTAGCTTTATGTTTCTATAACTTCAATTAAATCCTCTCTTGGGTCCTCCTTCCTCCTGGTGGCAGAAACTTAGTCAATTCTAGCTTTTCTCAGCCAGCTCAGGGATTTGTCCCTCCTCCATTTCCCCTCAACGTTGTATATAAATTCAAGCCATTGGGGTGTGTGTGTATGTGTGTGTGTGTGTGTGTGTGCATGAGACAGAGAGACAGAGAGAGAATGAGAATGTATTAATGCCTTGTAATATTATCCCAAACTTACCTGCCTGAGATGTTTTGGATTCCCTGCTAGATGGCAGTATGTAGAGATGAGCAGCTGTGTCCCTCGCTAAAGAGGTTCACAGTCTAGTGAGAGAGGCAGAAAAACAAACAGGGGTTGGCCCTTAAGTGAGATGCAGGCTAAGAGAGGTGTGCACGATCTAAACCAGTGCAGTGATGATGGCAGATTGGAAAGGTGTGCAAGGTGACACTTGCGCCTTTTCCCAAGAACTGAGCAAAGACTGTATAATTCTACAATGTCCCTGTTACCCAAGCAATTTGGTGCTCACAACATTGGGTAACTGATCTGAACTAAGATCCAAATGGAAAGCCAAAGGAAACGTAATAACAACACATTTATAATTTTTTACCATGATGTCCTTGCACCTTCCCCACCTCAGTGAAAGCTAAGGTTATCCCTGTGTGGGCCATATAAAATCAAGGTTACTTAATAGCCTCTTCTAGGCACCATTGCATGCTGAGAAACATCAATCTGGCATTACAAAATAATTTCTGTCTCTCAAAAGAGCCCTGAAAGAGCATATGTTCATGACAGAGAGCAAACCCCTCCTCTTCTTTCATCTTCTCTTTTCTCTCTCTTCTCTTCCCTTCTTATTTGTTCTGTCTTCTATTGTCCATCTGTTTATCTGTCTCACATTCAACTTCTCTCCTTCTCCAGTCCAAATCCACACCCCAAATTTCTCAAACTGAGCTAGCATGTTTTTTTTTTAATAAACACTCTCAACCCTTTCCTGTTTCAGTTTCCTCTATATTTCTCTTTTTCTTCTTCTTCTTCCTCCAACCCAGTAGCATTCTGTCCTTTTCAATATAAATAGAAATATTATGCTGATCTGCAAAACAGATCTGGGGTAAAATCTAGTGAAAACAGAGCTATCCTTAGCATGCTGGTGCAGTGCGGTAATGGGAATGAAGGTGTGGACCCTAAGGAAACGGAGATGGAATTTTCCTTAGTGGATAAATAAGGTGAGGAAGTATTACTATTTGCAAGTATATTTTTTTGGTCCCTTTCCATCCATTATACAAATGGGGAAACTAAGTCCCAGAGAGTAAAATAAGCTGCCCGCAGGTCACACAGCTGGTAAGTGACAGAGCTATGATTTAAATCTGGGTATTTGACATGAAGTCCTGTGTTCTTCCTACTCACAAGTGGAGTAAATTCCTGGTTTCTACATCATTCAAATGAGAGGAAGAATTCAAATAACTAAGACCCTGCTTTCCACCAAGCAGTAACAAAAAAAAAAGACACAAAGTCAAACATGAGAACCATGATTTGTTGATTCTTGACAACAACCTGCTGCCGGAAATGGGGCACAAATCAAGAGAAGTGGCAAGACTGACGGAGCTGAAGGCATTGGGTTTTAACAATACTGGAATCATGTGGATGTCAGTGTTCTAGTGAGTTAAGTGTCAGCCACCGAGAAACCTGAGAGATTTGGGTCACTGTTGAGGAAAGTCGTGTCTACACCTGTCAGTCCGTGAGAACAGAACACCCCTAGTACTATTTCCTGATTACAAAATAATACACGGACCTTATAAAAAATTAAAATACAAAAGTGTATAGCAGAAAGTGAACAGCTCCTGTAATAACCCCAACCAACACACCCATGAAAGTCGTAAGAAATTCTTTCACATTTTTTCTATATAAATACAGATGCTCCTTGACTTACGATGGGGCTATATCCCAATATACCTCGTTGTAAGTTGTAAGTCAAAAATGCATTTAATACACGTAACCTATCTAACATCATAACTTAGCTTAGGCTACTTTTTTTTTTTTTTTTTTTTTTTTTTTTTGTCTTTTTTCGTGTCTGGCAACGGATCGCAACCCTCAGTGTCGCGCCCATACCGGACCGGGACCGGCAACGGGATCACAACCCTCGGCACCGCGCCTGCACCTCGCTCAGCCAGTGAGCAGGAACTGGTCTGTATGTGGGATCCGAACCCTCGGCGGGAGGCGCCACCACGCTCCCAAGCGGCACACTGTAGCAGTGCGCCACCGGGCCGGCCCCTAGCTTAGGCTACTTTAAACATGCTCAGAACACTTACATTAGCCTACAGTTGGGCAAAGTCATCTGGCAACAAAATACACTGTCGAGTACTGGTTGTTTACCCTTGTGATAGTGTGGCTGGGAGCTGAGGCTCACTGCCACTGCACAGCATCTGAAGAGAGTATGGTACCACATGTTGCTAGCCCAGAAAAAGATCAAAAGTCAATATTTGAAGTATGGTTTCTACTGAATGTGTATAAATTTTGTACCATTGTAAAGTCAAAATTGTAAGTTGAGCACTGTCTATACTAATATGGTTGTAGGATAGTTGAATATCATTCACAATTTTGTTTGATTTCAATTCTTTTAAGTTTGTTATGGCCCAAAATATTAACTATCTTGGTGAATGTTCCATGTGAACTGGAAAGGAATGTATGTTATGCTGTTGTTGGGTAGCATGGTCTATAAATGTCAATCAGATTAAATTGGTTGAGAGTGTTGTTCAGTTTTACTATATCCTTAACAATTTTCTGTGTACTTGTTCTACCGATTACTGATAGGGAAATGTTGAACCCTCCAAGTATGATTGTGGATTTATCTGTTTCTCCTTTTCATTCTATCAGTTTTTTTCTTCATGTATTTAAAAGATTTGTTTTAGCTAGAGAGGAAAAATGAGTTCTAGGGGTATACAGTAACGCTAGGCATCTATAAAAATAATTTATTGTCTATTCTCAAATGGCTAGAAGAGAGGAGATCAAATGTTCGCATCACAAAGAAATGATAGTTTTGTGATAATGAATATGCTAATTACCCTGATTTGATCATCACACATTGTATGCATGTATTGAAATGTAACTCTGTATCCCATAAATATGTATAATCAATATGTTTCAATTAAAAGATAATATATTACTTTAAAAAATATCTGTTTTAGGCACAGTTTTGGGATTGTGATGTCTTCTTGGTGAAGTGACCAAGTGACCCTTTCATTATTATGTAATGTCCCTCTCTATGCCTATGATATTCCTTGTTCTGATGTCTACTCTGTCTGATATTTACATAGCCATGTTAGCTTTCTTTTGATTAATGTTTTGGTATATCTTTTCCCATTCTTTCACTTTTAACCTGTCTATATCTCTATATTTAAAGTGAGTTTCATGTAGACAGTATATAGTTAGGTATTTTTAAAAAATCTAATCCAATAGCCTCTGTATTTTAATTGCTGAGTTTATGCTGTTTGCATTTAATATAATTAATGGTATAGTTGGATTTAGGTCTACTTTTCTATTCATTTTCTATTGGTCCTCTTAATTTTTTGCTCCTTGGTTACCCCTTTCCTGCCTTCTTTTAGGTTATTTAAATATACTAAGTATTTTATTTCAATTTATCAACTGGCTTTTGACTTTATCTCTTTATATTTTATTTATTTATTCATTTATTTACTTATTAATTTTTTAGCATTTGCTCTAGGGAATACAACATACATACCTAAACTTTTACAGTTTACTTAGAGTTAATATTTTACTATGTGAAGTAGAATGTAGAAACCTTATAATCATATAGGTTTCTTTACCATTCCCCCTTTATATTGCAGTTATCCTATTTATTAAATCTACATAAGTTAAAAACCCCACCAGACAATGCTATAATTTGTGCTTTTAATAGTCATACATATTTTAAAGAGCTTAAGAGGAGAAAAATAGTATTCTACTTATCCAGATTTCTACCATTTCTGTTGCTTTTCTTTTATTCCTGAATTTCTAGCTTTCCCTTTGGTATTATTTCTCTTCAGCCTGAATATTTTCCCTTAGCATGTGTTTTAGAGTCAATCTACAGATGACAAATTCTCTTGGATTTCTTTCATCTGAGAATGTCATTATTTCACCTCCATTTCTTGAATATATTTTCACTGGATATAAAATTCTGGGTTGAGGGCCGGCCCGGTGGCACACTGCTACAGTGCGCCGCTTGGGAAGCGCGGCGGCGCTCCTGCCGAGGGTTCGGATCCCACATACAGACCGGCCGCTCACTGGCTGAGCGAGGTGCGGGGGCAGCACCGAGGGTTGCGATCCCGTAGCCGGTTCTGGTCCGATTCCGGGCGCGACACTGAGGGTTGCGATCCATGGCCAGTCACGAAAAAAGACAAAAAGGGAAAAAAAAAAAAAAATCTGGGTTGAAAGTTTATTTCTTTTAGCACTTTAAAGATATTGTTCATCTAGCCTCTATGGTTTATAATGAGAAACCAACAGACATTTGAATCATTGTTCCCCTAGAAGTAATGTATTGTTTTTCCCTAGACTCTTTCAAGATTTTCCATTTTTTTTTCTTGGTATTTAGTACTTTTATTATGATGTGTCTGGGCATGGTTTTCTTTGAGTTTCTCTTGTTGGGAATTTACTGAGTTTTCTTAAATCTGTAAATTTGTCTTTCACCAAATTTGGGAAATTTTAGCCATTATTTCTTCAAACGTTTATTCCATTCCAATCTCTTTTCTTTTTCTGGGACCCCAATGACATGAATGTTAAACATTTTGATATTTTTTCTGCAAGTCTCTGTGGCTCCGCTCATTGTTTTTCCAATCTTTTTTTCCCCTAATATTCAGATTGGGTAGTTTCTATTCATCTGTATTCAAGTTTACTGACTCTTACCTCTGTCATCTCCTTTCTGCTATTGAATTGATCCAGTGAATCTTTGATTTCAGATTGCATATTTTTCAGTTTCAAAATTTCCACCTGGAGGGCCGGCCCGGTGGCGCACTGCGCTAGTGCGCTGCTTGGGAAGTGTGGCGGCGCTCCCGCCGAGGGTTCGGATCCCACATGCGGACCGGTTCCCGCTCACTGGCTGAGCGAGGCGCAGGGGCAACACCGAGGGTTGCCATCCCATTGCCGGTCCTGGTCCGGTACGGGGGCGACACTGAGGGTTGCGATCTGTTGCCGGACACGGAAAAAGACAAAAAAAAAAATTTCTATCTGGAAAAAAAGTTTCCATTTGGTTCTCTTTATAGATTCTATTTCTCTGCTGAGAACTTTTTTCTCACCTTTTATTTCGAGAGTGTTCTCCTTTATCTCATGGACCATGATTATGATAGCTGCTTTAACATTTTTGTTTGAGAATTACAACATCTGGATCATCTAAGGGTTGGCATCTTCTGATTGTCTTTTCCCTTGAGAATTAGACATGTTTTTCTTCTTCTTTGTATGCCAAGTAATTTCAGATTATATTCTGGACATTAAAAAATATTATTTCGGGCCAGCCCGGTGGCGCACTGGATAGTGCGCCGCTTGGGAAGCGCGGCAGCGCTCCCACCCGAGGGTTCGGATCCCACATACAGACCGGTTCCTGCTCACTGGCTGAGCGAGGTGCGGGGGCAACGCGGAGGGTTACAATCCCG
>NW_007727992.1:75339-112736 GCF_000696425.1 Galeopterus variegatus | reverse complement strand
AAAAAAAAAAAAAAAAAAAAAAAAAAAAAAAAAAAAAAAAAAATTATTTCATGAGACTCTGGGTGTTATTAAAATCCCTGGAAAATCCAGATTTTTATGTTTCAGCAGGCCCCATTAAGTTCAGATGGCAAATTCTGTATCTTCTCCAATGTAAGTTTAGTTTTTAAATCTTTGCTATGGTGTTTTGGGCCTATCCTATGTTTGTGCCACTTAGCAGTTAATCTGAGACTTGGGTGGTAGTCGAAGTTATAATTTAGCTCTCAAAGCCTTTTCTATGCTGCTTTGGGTCTTTCCTGTGCATGCACAGCTCAGGGTTAAGCCTGGGGCTTGTTCAGTTTTATACACAGAATTAGGGAATTCCTTTTTCCTCTGATCCAGTTCATAAAGAACCCTTTTACTGATGCTCAAGCCAGAAAGATGGGGTTTTACTTAGAGTTTTATCTGTTGTACCCTTTCTGCTGAAGCACAGTTCCATGACTGTAACTCACCTTCAAGGGAAAGAAGCAAAAGAAAAAACAAAAAAAGGAAACCAGGGATTATTCCCCCACTTAAAGAGTACAAGGGGCTCTTTCTCCAATTATCCTAGCCACAGTTTTGGCTGTATGCACTGCCACCACCACAGTTCCACGTCTGGGACACAAGAGAAAAGGGAGGAAAACCTAGGAAACTTATCCTGGTGTGGTTTACTACTCCAGGTTTGACTTCCGTCCCCTATCTGCCTGCTTTTGCTACTTTTCAGGCAGTTGCTTTTTATAATTTGTTCATAGTTTTTAGTTGTAACTAGAGATTAGGGAGAGATAGGATATAGTGGGCTTTATCTTCTCTGGCGTGAGAAATCCTTCTAAAACTTTTCAAGTTTCATATTTTTACCTTTAAATCTTCTATCCTTCTGGAATTTATTTGGATGCAAGAAGTAATGTATTACTATTATTACTATGGTTGTTATTGTTATAGGAAGTATTTGGCAGGAGAATAAATCAGAAGCCTTAGTGAAAAGAACATGGGATTTGCAGTTAGATCAGTCTGGGTTCACGTGGCTCCACCACTTATAAGTTCATGACCTTGAACATAACCTCCCCAAATCTTGCTTGGTTTCCTCATCAGGATAGTAGGGATAATGATAGTATCTGCTTCATGGGGTTGCTGTGAGTATTAAGTGAGACAATCCTAGTAAAATACTTTGCACAAAATGTGACACTTAGTAGGGGTTTAATAAATGGAAATAATTGTAATCATGATATGGTGATAATTATTGTTATTATGATATATAATGAGACAAAGTCACTGCACTTGTGAGTCAGGTGCACTGAAGGCTTGGGAAGGTGTTTCTTAGCCATGGTATGTACTTCAAACTATGCGGAGAACTGCTCTGTATCCCAGAATGTATGTGAGGTCTGAATCAAAGAGATGGATGTGAGTTTGTAGGATCAAGAAATAGAACTGGGAAATGGACAATGTTGTAGATAACACCATTCATACCTCCCTCAATTAATGTTAGTCGATAAGGAAAATGAAGTCTTCTACATTTTTTTTTTTTTTAAAAGATGACCGGTAAGGGGATCTTAACCCTTGACTTGGTGTTGTCAGCACCACGCTCAGCCAGTGAGCGAACCGGCCATCCCTATATGGGATCCAAACCCGGGGCCTTGGTGTTATCAGCACCAAGGAATGAAGAGGAAAAGAAGTAATAGTCTGGCCTCTCAAAACAAAATACATAAATATTTTTAAATTCTTGGATTCTTCTTTTTAGCATTAAAGCTGGATTTAACCAGGATTGGATGAATAGTAATTTGAACTCAGCCTATGGTTTTTTTTTTTTTAAAAGATGACCGGTAAGGGGATCTTAACCCTTGACTTGGTGTTGTCAGCACCACGCTCAGCCAGTGAGCGAACCGGCCATCCCTATATGGGATCCAAACCCGGGGCCTTGGTGTTATCAACACCGCACTCTCCCGAGTGAGCCACGGGCCGGCCCCTTCTACATTTTTTAAGACAGTGTTTTTCAAAGTGGAATCAGAATCATCTGGTACATTTGTTAAGATGCAGATTCTTGGACCCCACTCCAGACCTAAGAAATCAGAACTGTAGGGTAGGGCCTGGAAATCTGCATTTAACAGGCTTCCAGGTTAATTCTTTTGTGCACCAAAATTTGAGAAATGCTTTTCTAGAAAGGAAAGAAAGAAGGTGGGTGTAGGGGTGGGAGGCAGAGAAGGAAAGGAAAGAAGGAGACAAAACAGGAGAAGAAAAAGGAGAGATGCGGGCTTTTAAAATAGTATGATTAGTATCCTCCTTTTTAAAGTCTTCACTGACCCACTGTTACCACCATAATAAAATAACACCCAGAAGACAGTTCTCCCAGTTCATAGATCACTCAAAAAATTCATTTAGTCAACCAAAAGGTTTTGAGTCTGGCTGTGTACCAGAGCCCTGAAGAGAAACAGAGGAAAAAGACACACCATCAAGTGGTAGAGAAAGACACACACACACACTCACACCCGACAGTCAACCATAATTCAGTATGGCAGTGCTGTGATGGAGATGTGCATTGGGTATAGGTGTGCATTGGGAAGGCTGAAGTGAGGGCACTAAACTCAGACTGGGGAGATCAAGAAATGGTTTCTGGGAGGAGAGGTGCCTGGGTGGAATCTTGTGGAGAGTAATTATTCATTGAGAAGAGGGGAAAGGAATTAGCAGCAAAAGAAGGGGAGTGAGAGATATTCACAGGAAGTAACAACAGCACGGTATGTCCAGGGGCGTGCTGGCTCAGTGTTCCTGGAGGGGGCAATGCAAGGCAGGGAGGCTATAGGTGAAAACAGTGGTCAGTAGCCGGTATTTCCACGGTAGGAGCCACGTCACGGAAGACCCTGTGGGCCATGTCAAGGAACTTGATCAGTGGGGAGCCATCGAAGAGTAGAAGCAAAGAGTGACTTGGTAAGGACTTCATTTGGATTTTTTAATGTTTTTTTTTTTTTTCAAAATGGAAAAATAGCTTTATTGATTTTTTTCTGATTATAAAGGTAATGCATGCCAATTGTGAAAATAAAAAATACAGAAAGATATAAAGAAGAAAGTAAAAGTCACCTGAAATTCCAACATCCAGAGAAAATCTGCAATGAGCCTATTTGTGTTTATCCTTCCAGTCTTTTCTCTAGGTGTATGTATGTTCACCCACACACACATACACATACATTTTTATTTTTATTTTTTATTTTTTATTTTTTTGTCTTTTTTCATGTCTGGCAACGGATCGCAACCCTCAGTGTCGTGCCTGCACCGGACCGGGACCGGCAACGGGATCGCAACCCTCGGTGTTGCGCCCGCACCTCGCTCAGCCAGTGAGTGGGAACAGGTCTGTATGTGGGATCCGAACCCTCGGCGGAAGCGCCGCCGCGGCTCACCAGGCCGGCCCCTGACACACATCTTTTTATTGTAAACATATTTGTCTCATTTGCACAGATGTGAAAAATGAGAAAAGGGAGTAATAAGGAGAATTGAGGCAAGTAGTCAGTATATATGGCTTTCTGTCACCAGCACTGAGATGATTGAGGTTCTCTATTCCCAGGCAAGGGGTGAAGTGCACACACCTAACAGGTAGCAGTTTCTGATGGTTTATTCTGTGCCCTATTCCTGATTTTAGATGCTGGTCAACTAACTCTTGAAAATGATCAAGCTTATTATTTACTCCAGTGCGCCACCGGGCCGGCCTGATCATTTCTGACTTTCTTCTCGCTCCCTCTCCAGGCTGTGGTCTTCTTCCCATTTGACCTCACTCCAGGTGTCAGCTTCCTGCTTTGTTTCTCTGTGTCTACCTGGTCCACCACCTCCTCTGTGCCCAAGTCCCTTGCTTTGCTTCCACCCTCATTCCAACTTGGTTGTCAGGAATGTACTTCCTGTCCTATCACTCATCTGCTTAATGCTTCCATGGCTCTCTGTGGCCTCTAGGATGAAGTACCAACTTTTCTAGACTGCCCAGGTAGCTCTGTTGTCAACCTCTCCAGCCTCCTCTCCCATCACCTTTGGCCACCCCTCCCTGGCCCTTATCCCTGATTTATGGCAGAGCAATATAGGACTGCTTGTATTTCCTGCTTCTTGCTCCCCTGCTGTTACTACTGCCTGGAATGACCCCCCACCCACCCCCTAGCACGTATCTGGTTCACCTGGCTGTCTCCAATTCATCCTTTAAGCCTCTACTCAGTCATCATCTCCTACAGAAGTATTCCTGACACAGTTTAGCCTGGATTTGCTGCCCTCCTGTGTACTCCAAGAATACTGTGTTTCCTCTGTTGTTAGAATTATCTCATGTATGTCTGTCTTCCTCGTTGGCTTGTAAACTCCTTAACTCATTCACCTTTGTATTCCTAGAGCCTCAAATGTAATTGGTACTCAATATGTATTTGCTGAGTGAACAAACCTGAGTCCTTCCAGAGGGGGTTTCTCATTACTGGTTGCCAAACTCTTCTCATAACACGTACTCCAGTGGCTCAGATCTCTGCTCTGTGGCTTCTGCTTGGACCTCTATTGATTGCCCCTACCTGATCGGCACCTGGACCTGTACTTACTTTGGACCTTGACTGTGGTGCTCAGTTCCTGCCTCTTCCTTCTCTTTTGTACTGATCTTCTGGTTTGGACTCATATGTCTAGCCCCTCCCTTTAACCAATGATCCCCTATCATCTGGGTCTGTCTGAACTCCAAGGCCCAGCCCTCTCTATCCAGTCCATCTTGTCACCTCAGAAAAACTCTGTCGTCTCCAAATTCCCTGGTTGTACTCTGTAGGCATTAAACATTATCGCAAATTTTACGTGATTATAATAATACCATGAGAAAAATGTCCTTCACAACAAAACAACAACAAATCTGTGCACTCGTGTAGTTATGTGACATTTATAAGGTGCTTTCACATAATTTATTTCACTCGGTCCTTGTAACAACATCACACAGTGGGTTATTATCCCCTTTTTACAAATGAGGAAACGGAGGCTCAAAGTAGTTAAATGACTTGCTTGAGGCCTCAGAGTCAGGGAATGACAGAGCATGCTCCTTAGTTTAGATCTTTTGATTCCAGGGCTTTGAACCCTTTGGAGTTCACCGTGACATTAAATCATTAGATGTATTTGATGAAAAACAGATATATCTGATTATGAAGGTTAAAAATACGCCCACTGTGAATCCATCCTCTGTACTACTGTTGGCATAAATTTTTAGAAACTTGAATTCAGATCGGATATCTTTCCTGATTACAATCCTTCAATGGGTTTTTGTCCTTCCTCCAGTTATATGGGGTCTGTCGAACCCCCGACTTCAGGTTTACCACACATTTTAACAATGCCTACCACTTACCTTTTTCTAAAGGCCAATGGTGTTCATGATTTGGTGTCCTTTGAGCTAACCTCCTACCTCCACTCCATCTGACTTTTGCCTGGCCAGCACTTATTTATTTTATTTTATTTTTAATTTAAATTCTATTAATAAGTATTGATTATATATATTTGTGGGGCACAGTTATATTTCAATACATGTATACTATGCGTACGGCTCAGGTGAGGGTAGTTAGCAAATTCATCACTGTAAAAATGTATCATTTCCTTGTGATAAGAACATTTAAACCTCCTCTCTTCTAGTCATTTGATAACATGCAGTAAATTATTGTTAATTATAGATGCCTAGCTTGACTGCACACCTATAGAATTACTAAATCACTAATTGTGTCTTTCTAAACTTTATAAAGCTAGTTTCTTGGTGCTATCTTAAGATATGAAACCCAGAACAGAATAATCAACCATATCTATTTGTACCTCAAAACTTCTAGCTTTTTAAAAAAATTTTTAATGTCAATTGATAAGTGACACATTTAACACAGAGATTAGCGTTCTTAATGAAAAAAAAAAACTCTTAAAAATGAATTAGAAAAATCTAAGCAGAAACTTGGCGTAGGACATGAGCCGGTAAGTCGCACACCCCATAGAAACACTCGTGTCTAATAAGTACCTGATTAGATGTTGTGGCAGGGGGAGGGGGACAGGAGGTGTGAGGCTAAGGCCCTTGGTCCCCCATCTCAGGGCCCCAGGGGTGTCTGGCGCTGGCTCTTGCATGATCACCAGCCTGATTACAGCCAGCTGGCCAGCACTTCTTTACTGTTGTACCAGGTGTCACCTCTACTCTGGAGTCATTTTTTTTTTCTTTCCTTTTTTTGTCTTTTTTCGTGACTGGCAACGGATCGCAACCCTCAGTGTCGCGCCCGTACCAGACCAGGACCGGGACTGGCAACGGGATCACAACCCTCGGTGCTGTGCCCGCACCTCGCTCAGCCAGTGAGCAGCCGGTCTGTATGTGGGATCCGAACCCTTGGCGCCCATCTTGTTGGTACAAGGTGATGGCTCATGTTCCAACCATCACACCAGCATCCTCTTTAACAAAAAATCCAGTTCAAACAAGGTAAATAAAAGGCATAAAAGAAGAAAGAGGATGAAAGCAGGTTGTTTCACTCTTTAAGATTTCTAGAAAGCTCCACAGTGCTTCCATTTATGTCTCCTGGCTAGAATTTAGCTGTAGGTATGAGGGAGGCTGGGAACTGTGGTCTTTATTCTAAGTAGCTTTGTGTTCAGAATAAAGACCATACTGAGAAAAGGGAGCTCTAATACTATCAAGAGACAGGAAATGGATATTGGGCTAGGAAACCAGGATCTCTGTCACTGCTGCCAGGAAAAAAGGTGATTATAAACTGAGAAGTCAGAGGCAGGAGAATTAGGACGTGTCCTGTTGTGGTTCATTTTAAATCCTGGGAGGAGTTTTGTGAAGGAAGACTTCAGTCCATCAGTCATGCTGCCGCCCAACGTATCTTCCACAAAGTTAATGTGAGCAGATCCACGATACGATCTTGGTTTCCTATGGGCTAACCTCCCCAGGATGGTATGCAAGGCATTCTGCACCTGTCCCAATTCTACCTCCCTAGTGTGAGTGAGCTGCCACTCTCCTACACTACAGCCACACCCAGTGCCTTGTCTTTTCTAAACATGCTCGGGCCATTTCTGTTTCCCTCCCTCTGTACAGGCAGTTCCTGGTACCTGGAATGCACCTTCCTCCCCTCCTTGCTGAAAACTCCCAGACGTTGGGCTTTCAAGTTGAAGCTCATAACTACCTCCTCCATGGGTCCATGGCCCATCATTCCTTCCTGTATTTTATTGTCTTTATCTGCTTACACGTCTTCCTTATTGCTGATCACCCTATTTAAAACAAAATCCCCCATCTTTCTCTAGCCCCTAATTCTGCTTTTTCTTTATAGTGCTTAATACCACCTAACATTTTCCTATGTATTCATTTTTTCCATATGTTATTGTCTATCTCCTGCCACTAGAAAGTTGTTTCCTAATTCCCAATAGATATTTATCTTAGGGAATTTAGGAACAAAAAGTAGGAATTCCTTGGAATTCTTGGGAAATCTCCAAATCACAAGTTATTCTTTAAAAAAAAAATTTTAAATAATATTTTATAACTTTACTTGTTTTAAAATAATAACTGACCATAATAATAAAGAGGGAATAATTTTTCTGAGCTAAGGTCGTACCAAAAGTTTCAAAGATTTTCTGTTAAAAAAAACCCTGACAGGGCCGACCCTGTGGCGCACTCGGGAGAGTGCAGCGCTGGGAGCACAGAAGCGCTCCCACCACGGGTTCAGATCCTATATGGGGATGGCTGGTGTGCTCACTGGCTGAGCGTGGTGCGGGTGACACCAAGCCAAGTGTTGTGATCCCCTTACCGGTCACAAAAAAAAAAGGACAAAAACAATAACAACAACAACAATGAAAAAACCCTGACATATTCAAACCCTGACAACTCAAGGTTTATTAATTATTATAAACCAATACATTGTGATAAGATTATATATTTTAATAAGATATAAAATTATTTATACCTGGTATAGATATTTGATAAAAGGAAAGTTTAAAAGAGGGGAGCATTAACACAAATAAATTTTTTTTGTCTTGTAACAAATATTCCAGATGTGGAAAAATTTCTCATTTTGCATTGACCTGGCTGAATTGTTAAGGGTGAACCCCAAAGCATCTTCAAATTGTGTACATATTGCTTCCTACGAGCTCATTTTCTTAATAATGAAAATATTTTGTCTGCCTGCTTCTTTCAGCTCAAATATTGCCTCCTAAGAGAAGCCTGCTCTGACTGCATAATTCAAAACAGTAGAGCTCCGCACTATTTTCCCCTCTCCCCTACACCCCACTCCACCGCCAATAGGATATAAGCTCTAAGAGAACAAGGGTGGTAATATGTAAGCTTTGTCCCTCAAAATCCTATAAGTTCTAGGAATAAAGTTAACTAAGGAGTTGAAAGGTATGTACACTGAAAACTATGAACCATTGATGAAGGAATTTGAAGACACAAATAAATGAAAAGATATCCCATGTTCATAGATTTGAAGAATTAGTATTGTCAAAATGTTCATACTATCCAAGGAAATCTGCAGATTCAATGCAATTCCTATCAAAATTCCAATGGCATTTGTATTAGTCTGTTTTATGTTGCTATAACAGAATACCCGAAACTGGGTAATTCATAAAGAACAGAGGTTTATTTGGCTTACGATTCAGAGAGAGCTGCATCTGGTATGGGCCTCAGGCTGCTTCTAATTATGGCAGAAAGCAGCAGGCAGCCAGTGAGTACAAGCAGATCACAGGGCAAGAGGGAGGGAGGGAGGGAGGAAGGGGAAGAGAGAGAGAGAGAGAGGGAGAGAAAGAGAGAGAGAGAGAGAGAGAGAGAGACTCTACTATTTTAAAGCCCTCAGAACCATGCCCCTGACCACCATTTTTAATCCATTCACTACTGCATGGTCCTACAATCCAATCACCTCTTCAAGGCTCCACTTTTCAATAAGATTTCCCACCCTCTTAACAGTTACAGTGAGGACAAAGTTTCTAATACATAAACCTTGGGGGACACAATTCAAGCTTCAGTGAGTTTTGGGGGGACATTATTCAGTCCACTACAGCATTTTTCACAGAAATAGAAAACCAGTCCTAAAATTATATGGAACTGCAGAAGACCCCAAATAGATAAAATGATCTTGAGCAAAAAGAACAAAACTGAAGGCATCACACTTCTTGATTTCTAATTATATTATAAAACCATAGTAATCAAAACAGTATTGTAGTGGCATAAAAACAGCAGACCAATGGAACAAAATAGAAAGCCCAGAAATAAATCTACATATATACAGTCAACTAATCTTCAGCAAAGAGGTCAAGAATATAGAATGGGGAAAAGATAATCTCTTCCATAGACAGTGTTGGGAAAACTGGATATCTGTATGCAAAAAAAAAAAAAAAAAAAGACATTAGATCTTTATCTTACACCATACACAAAAATCAACTCAAAATGGATTAAAGACTTAAACATAAGACCCGAAACTGTAAAACTCCTAGAAGAAAACAACAACAAAAAAGACCTCCATGATATTGGCCTTGGTAATGATTATTTTGATATGACACCAAAAGCACAGTCAACAAAAGCAGAAATAAATAATTGGGACTATGTCAAACTGAAAAGCTTTTGCACAGCAAAGGAAAGAATCCATAAAATGAAAATCAACCTATGGAATGGGAGAATATATTTGCAAACCATATTTCCAATAAGGGATTAATATCCAAAAAATATAAAGAACCCCTACAACTCAATAACAAAACAAACAAACAAACAAAACAAATAACTGGATTAAAAAATGGACAAAGGACCTGAATAGACATTTTTCCAAAGACAGCAGGCAAATGGACAACAGGTAATATAATAAGGTGCTCATCATTACTAATCATCAGGGAAATGCAAAGCAAAACGACAATAAGAAATCACCTCACACTTGTTAGGATGGCTATTATCAAAAAGTCAAAAGATGAAAGTGATGGCAAGGATGTGGAGAAAAGAGAACCTTATACATTGTTGGTGGGAATGTAAATTGGTACAAACATTTTAAAAAATACTGTGGAGTTTCCTCAAAAAAATTAAAAGTGGAACTATCATGTGATCCAGCGATTTCACTTCTGGGTATATATCCAGAAGAAATGAAGTCAGTACCTTGAAGAGATATCTATACTTCCATGGTCATTGCAGCATTATTCACAATAGCCAAGATATGCAAACAATCTACGTGTTCGTTGATGGATAAATTGATAAAGAAAACGTGGAATAATATTCAGCCTTAAAAAAGAAGGAAAACCTGCCATTTACAACAACATGTATGAACTTAAGTAAAATAAGCCAGGCACAGAAAGACAAATGCTGTGTGATCTCACTTATATGTGGAATGTAAAAAAGTCAAGTTCATAGAAATGGAGAGTAGAAGGGTGTTTACCAGAGGTCAGGGTATAGGGGAAATGGGGAGATGGTCAAAGGGTATAAACTTTTGGTTAAAAGATGAATAAGTTCTGGTGACAGCATAGTGACCATAGTTAATAATAATGTATGATACATTTGAAGTTTGCTAAGAGAATAGATGTTAAGTATTCTCATCACACACACACACACGCACACGCACACAAAAGGTAACTATGTGAAATGATGGATATGTTAATTACCCTGATTGTGATAATCATTTCACAATATATGTAAATCAAAACATCAGAGTGTACACCTTAAACATATACAACTTTTGTCAATTACACCTCAATAAAGTTGGGAAAAAATGCTGCAAGGTCAATGTGAGTCAGCATTGTGAGGGGCCTTAAATTAGCACCAGTAGCAGTAACAATAAGTAGTAATAATAGCAAGTAGTAGTAAAAACAAGAGCTATTTTTTTTTTAGCTCTTACTATGTACCAGCCAATGGTTAAGACTTTAAAATTTATTATTTCTATGGAGTAGATAGTATTATTATCCCCTGCTTTATTGATAAGGTGACAAAGAGGTTAAATAACTTGCTCAAGGTCATGCAGCTACTAAGTAGGAAAACCAGGAGTTGAACCTGGAATGCTTGACTACAGATTACATACTTTTCACTCTGACATCTTACTGCCTCCAGAACAATTGTATTCTACATACAAAATGGTGTATGTTTCCAAGAGAAAGGTAGGTACGTACTCGCCACCTCTACTCTGTGCTAGGTAGACTAGAAATACAGAAAAGTGCTGTATTTGGTTTGGAGCTCTACAAACCTGAGTCCTCCAAGAGAGGGTCCAGAAATAAACCATGAAATGATGGGCTGAGCGCCTCACGATGCTTCACATGGGAAGAGAAAGCCTGTGATTGTCCCCTACTTTATTCAGGTCCCCGCTCAGGTGCTGCTTCTGTAGAGAGAGGCCTATGCTTATCACCCTATTTAAAATAAGAGCCCCATCTCTCTGATCCTTCTCTTGTTTAATTTTTCATCATGGCATTTATTGCCAGCTGACATTTTCTGATATGTTTAGTTTTGACTGGAAATCATTGTCTATCTCCCCTACTAGAGAGTCAAGTCCTTGAGTTTAAGGATATTGTCTAGTATCATATCTGCATCTGAGTCCCAAAATAAAATAAATTGTTATTATATTCTAGTCCTTGTCCACGAGCAGATTCGATTTGCATGTACTTATATTATTACAGGGAGAATTTTATATTCTGTATATTCTATTGATATTGAGCTACATCTGTTTTTCTTTTTTGCTGCATTTAAACCCTACCTTTCTTTTTTCTTTCCCATATCCAGTTCCGAAGACAATATTGAATCTGTCCTCCCATGTCTTTCTCCATGTTCATATATCATGTACATATGTGACACATATTCCTGTGAGTTTTTTCATTGCATCCATATATATATCTTGCATTCTGCCTTTCTCACTTAAGTATATAATGGAAAATCTTCCAGGTAAAGATATAGAATAAATATTAAAAAGAAACCAAAACAACATAATACTTCATGGTACGACTGTTTCAGCAATTTATACTGCATTTCTTACTGACAGGCATTTTGATGGTTTGCTGTTTGTTGCCATTTCTGTCAATCCTGCATTTTGCATTCTTACTGTATATTCTTTTGACCTCATGCTTCATTTTTGTTACATTCCATAATAGTGGGATTTCTGGAGTCAAAGGATGTGTGCTCAGAATAGATTTGCTAGATTTCTACCCCAAAGAGCTATAGCAATTCATATTTCTGTCAGCAAAGCCCCAAATGCCTTTTTTCTGCAGTCCATTGTAGCGAAATAAACCTTCTCTGGATTCCTCAGTGCTGCTGTAAAAAGCCCTAACCTCCTGAGACACAGAAATGTATATGGTATAGGGACAGAGAATGTTTGCCTTCTCATCCCCGAGGCACATTTTGCTTTTCATACACTATGGGGGTTAGATCTATAGACATATTTTAATTCCTCTGATCCAGAAGGGTAATAAAACCTCTCTGAGCTCCCTAAGAGGGCCAAATGGTTGTAGCCTGGACTAGGTCCCTGGGTTAAGCTCCCTACATGCCAGGAAGAGCAGAGTGCTATCTCCCTAGGTGTTTACATTTCAAAAGGGATGAAGCCCACATCTTGGAGACATCTCTTGGTGGTAAAAGCCTGAGACACTAATGTATTGCTGGCCCTTGGAGAGATGCTTTTATATTCCAAAAGGTTAGAGTGAGAATCCAGGATGCTTCTCATCCCTTGTGCAAGGAGCAAAGGTTTCTCTCCCTCCTGTCCAGAGGGGAGGGGATGGCTGCCTCTCTCTTGTGTATGAATGGAGGAAATCCACTGTTCTCCAGCCCATCTATAGAGTGAAACCTGTGCTTGCCAGAGAGTTTCTGTCGGCTCTCACGTTCTTGCCTGTGGGGCTACACAGGAGGGACCGGCACTGTAATGTTACTCTGCTCGTTGATCTGTTTGTGTCAGTTAAGAATGCATTTCCATGACCTAGGTGCCGCCTGTCTCTGCAATATCCACATACACAAAGTACACAATTGTGCAAGTGGGGTCATTTCCCAGACCGCTCACAGTTCTTGACAAAAAATCCTGCCAACACTGGGAATGATCACTATTTTTAATTTTTGCCAATCTAATGGGTGAGAATTCGTTTCTCACAGTGGCTTCAATTATAATTCCCCAGTGATCTGTGAAATTGAACATATATCCATTTTAGATGTTTCAATTTTCTTGTGTGCGCAAGTGTGTAAGTGTGTGCAAATTGCCTTTCCATAAGTTCTGCATGTTTTTCCAAAGTATTCATTGAAATTTTTTAGCCATTTGTATGGGCTTTTTCATAGTAACAGAATAGTTATGAATATAGATTGACAGTGGCTCTCTAGCAAACGTTTTGCAAGTACGTACTTTGTCTTTCAGTCTACCCTCCACAATATTTTCCTCATCCTGCTCTTCCTCCTACAAGCTCTTGGTCTGCTTTCTATGTGTTATCAGATTGGGAAAGGGTACTTAATGCCTACTCTTTGCAGTCCCAATCATAAAGCACTTTCCAACTTGCTAGTTGATGAGAGAGGGACTAGAGTCACATGGAAAGAGGCCCTTTCCGAGGGCTTACTGCAGGGAGGATGTGTCCATTGGACACATTGCATCTGACAGCGAGTCTGGTATGGAAGAGGCAAACCTGGAGGGAAAGACACAGTCAGTTCCTCTGCAAGAGACACCACTCAAGTAAAAGCGAAGGTAATGGTCAGGAACCCCTGACTGGCTGCTCATCACAGCTTGCAATGCATACTCAGTAGGGGGTCAAGAAGAACTTCGGCACCTTGATTTCTACTTCATCATGGGGCAGCTGGCACGAAAGCAGCCACAAAGTGGAGACAGCTTCCTCTCCCCCCACCCCTGGAGTAGGGGGTCACAGAAGACAAGCTGAGCAGGACCCACAGAGGAAAGGATTATGGCCTCAGGAGGGTGTGTTTGGGCCACCAATGTACCGTCTGCCAAATGGGGCTGCGGCTGCTGAGGCAGAGACCACGGCAGCACGAGCAGTCTCTGCGGCGGGGTCTGGGAGCATGAGATTCTGCAGATGGGAACTGGACAGCCTTGGGGGGTGCAGGGCTCTCAAGCCAGAGGCTGCCCAGCCTAATGCCTCCTACGTGGAGGAGCAGCAGTTCAGGTGCTGGGCACATTCCTTCCATAAAGTTTATTCGCAGCCAGGCACCACATGGTAGCTGAAGAGAGAATGAGGGTTCTTTCCAGATGTAAGCTCTGAGTGTAGAGAAGCCAAGAGGAATCGAGGGCCTTAGGAAAGCTTGATCTTTGTTGGCCACCAACACCCCAGAAGCTACTCTAGGCCTTGTTTCCAGCAATTGGCCATCACACAGCTTGGGGGCTGGGAGGCACTCTGATTCCTGAGAAACCATGTGATGTCCAGCTGAGACTGAGACAGCCTGCCCCTTGCCTGGGGCCACAGTCGGGACTCCACTCATGGTGGTTCTCCTCCCAGACAGCCACTGTGTGTGTGTGGAAGGCCCAACCCATCACGACCATGCTCTTAGCACTCAGATCTCATCCTTTACTTGTATCTCAGTGGTGAAGGTTCCATCAGGTTCCTGGAGACTGGAGAGAGCTGGCAGCAAAAAAAGGAAGACAAGTCAAGGTCATGCAGGGTTGTGCTGCCCTAGAGAAGCAGGTGAATGGGCTGGGGAGGGGGGAGGACAGTGTCCTTGTGCAAGTGTAGAAATGAGCAGCACCGGACCACAAGGCTGTCTAGGAGGACTTGCCCCGAGGCTGGAAATGTTCTCTGCTATGGTGGCCACTAGCCACATATGGCTATTGAGCCCCTGGAATGTGACTATTGTGACTGAGGATGTGGATTTTAAATTTTACTTAATTTTAATTAATTTAAATGCAAACAAATAGCTACCATAATAGCTAGTGGCTGCTGAACTGGACAGTGTGGTAGCACAGGGCTCAGGAGTTTGGGCTTTAGAACAAGACAGAGAGTCTTGGCTCCATTGCTTTCCAGCCCTGTGAGCTCAGGTAAGCTCCTTGACCACTCTGTGCTTCAGTCGCCTCTTATCTCAACTGGGGTGAATGGCGCCAACCTCTTAGCCTTCCTACCTGCAAGTAAAAGTGCCCAATAGAAGACTGGCTCCTATTCACAGAGGCCCATTCAAATTCTCACACAGTTAACAAACATTGTTTAGAGAATTCTGTCACAGACCCAAGAATCCACAACTGTAGGTCAAGGTAGAGCTGCCAGGAACTTTCCAGGTTACGTAGGAAGCCCTTGGAGCTGGAGGTGGGAAGGGAGGGGATGGTTTCTGAGAAACCAGTCTCCTGCTTGGAAGGAGAAGATCTAAGATCTTCTGTATCTCTGGTGATGAAGAACAGTGTCCCAAGGGGCTTTCCCAGGAGGCCACATCAGGATGCTCAGTTCTGGGCAGACTCCTTTTCTGAGTGTTGTCTCCAAGGCCAAGTGTGTGCTGCATAAGAGACTTTAACAAACTCTAATGAGAACCCAGGGGGCAAATGGATGTGGGGGGAGGAGGGTGTTTAAAATCCATGTCCAGTGAATCTTGCTTGCAGGAAAGGGGGTGTGATACCACAGCCTGGGGAAAGGTCCCTGCTTCCAGGCCCATGTGTGTCGTTGTCCACGGGACAGGAAGGAGAGATCAGTCACAGGCACCCCAAGGCATCAGTACTGGTGCTAGTCCCTGGCTTGCAAAGTGAGCTTCCAGGGCAGGAGGCCTGTGCCCACTGGCTGCCAGGAAGGGGGAGGGTGCAGAGAAGCCCAAAGCCTGGGAAGGTTGCAAGGTCAAGTCCATGTTTCTGCCTCTCACTGTGAACTGAAAAGCAAACTCCCAGCCTGGCTTATTAAGGAAAGGCACAGGGAGAGGACAAGATCTCACAGCTCAATATTTTCTTAAGTTCCTCAACTTAACTCCAGCCCCATTGCCTGCAGGTGACCTTCAGTGTATCCTCAGGGACTGGAAGCTGTGTCTGATTCCAAGTCAGGCCTTGATGACCTGACGACGAAGTGATGTTGCTGGCCCCCTGGCTGGCCTCCTGTTTCCATCTCTTCTGTACCCACTTCTGCCTGTGAGTTTGGTGTTCCACAGAAGCCATGTCCCTCATGCCACCTGCTCTGGTGTCCCTCATGCTGTCTGCTCTGGTGCTCTCATTCCCAGCCCATTCTGCTCTGATGCTCATACTCCCATGGGGTCCTCAGCTACATCTCACGCCTGCAACCTCTCCCCTGCAGCCCTCATTTGTATAATCTCCCATCTGCTGTGTTCTCTGCTAAGAACATCCTTCTTTCCTAAATCCTACCCAAATCCTGCCCCTCTGCTTAAGTCTCTCTGCTTCCTTGAAGCCTTTTCCAACTGCCCTAGCCCATATTCCCCTTTCTGTTCTCGAACTTCCTCAACGCTGTTTATCCTACACCTCTCAGTAGGACCTTTGGTTCTGAATACGAAAGCACCTCATTCGTCCTGCGTCCTGCTGTCATGAAGTCCTGCTTTTCCACTTCCCACTCCTCACCCCCACTGAATCCAACCTCAAAGAAGGGCACTGGGAGCCTGCAGATTGGGTGCAGGCTCTTCTCAGGAAAAGGTATAAAACTTCTGTCCCACGTGCTCATCCAGGCTGCCCAGTGAAACCCCTAAGGTTTGCATCAGGGAGCAGGGGAATGTGAGCACTGTCAGGGAGGTTGAGGCAGGAGACTCTGAGAGCCCCCTCTGCCCCACTACATCCTCAATGTAGCTCTCCAGGGCACTGAACCCAGGTGATGCCATCAGGATAAAAGCCCAGCCAGTTGCAGCATCTGGCAGAAAGAATCATTAGCTACATTAGAATATCAAAGACATGGATCAAAAATGGCAATTTCAGTTTCAGCCAAATGATTAGTTTCCTCTTTTCTTTGGCAACAACTTACTACCAGGTTAAGCTGTCCTGGACCTGATGGGTAGAGCTACATTGCCAACACAGAAAGGGGCCTTTGTCTGACTGTATTAGTAGGACAGCATGTGTCTCATTTGTAAAAAAGTTGTTGTACCCACATAAGAAGTAGTATATAAAATTTCCCCTCTTATGGGAAATTATAATTATAATTATAATTAATCATGACAGGGTGGTGGTGGGAATAATAATTAGGATAACAGACAGACCTGGGTTCAAATCCCTCTTCTGTTATTTGCCAGTTGGTCAAGTGATTCAATGACTATGAGCCTCAGTTTCCTCATCTGTAAAATGGGGATAATAATGATATCTACCACATAGAATGTTGTAAGGATTAAGTGAGATCATGCATTTCAAACACAGCACAGTTGTTGGGACATAGTTAAGTGCTCAGTAAGTATTAGCCATTATTGATATTATTCGAAGAGTAGTATCAATGATAAGATAGATCTATAGTATCAGAATATGGACATTTATTAAGTTTTAGTGGTAACTACACAAAATATACTTGGTTAGAGACTAAAGTTTTGGCTTTCTTGTGACCACAGAATGAAGAGAGCCAAGGACACTGGTGGAATCTGACCCAAGGGTCTTGGCTAAAGACAGATGTCCTGAGTGTCCCTTCTGGTTGCCCGCATTTTGATTGCTTCTTTATGCTAATGACATCAAGATGAGCAAAGCTACACAGTAAACAGTAATCAGAGGATGAGTGCCAGGTGGCTCACGAGCGCCCCCTGGAGGAAGGGAGTGGAAGGGCCAATTCCCGACATCACAGGGAGAAGAATGTGGGTCCTGGATAGAGGGAAGCCTAGGGCCTGGCGTTGGAAAACCTCTTGCACATGTTCCTGCCTGCACTATCTTCTCCCATGTGGCTGAGACCTGTGAAAATAAACCTCCTCCCCTCTTCTTTCCTGCTTGCCTAGGCCATGCGGGAAGAACACTCTGGGTTGGGGGATGGTGGCCATCTGTACTTTAGTGGCTTCTGTGAGTGGGCTTATGTTGCCAGAGACTGTGGCAGTCTGCTGCCTTGTGTGTTCCCTGCCCTTTGCCAGTTCTAAAGAGGCAGGGATAGGAAGCCAACAGTATCATTACTGTGGCCATTGTTGTTATCGCCACTGCCACCACCACCACCACCACCATCATGATGTTACAAAGCTGGGAAAAAGCATTGGTTGGGTCAGAAAACTACCAGTGAGTATTCAGATTCCTCTAGTTGGATCAAAGCAGAAAAGAGAAGAAAAGAGACCCTAAGGAGTGATAAGAGGCCAGAATGAACACCAAAGTTCATTTATTCGAATCAAAGGCCAGAGATGGCAATGAGATAGGTTCAGGACAGGAAACTACCTCCCACCTCCCAGCCTAAGACTATCCTCAATGGGCTACTATGTGGTGGAATTGTCTTATGTAATCCTTGGGACAACCCCATGACCTAGGGGTCATTGTACCTATTTACAGATAAGGCAAAGGAGGTTCAAAGGTCTTGAGGAGTTTGTCCACTTCGATCCAGCTAGTGGAATTTGAACTCAGGTCTGTTTGAGTCTAAAGTTCTCTAATTCATAATTTGGATTTCACCTCCCAGGGCCCCACTCTCCTTGTCAGTAAATGGGGGAGTGAAACTGATTCTAAGGCCATCCTTCTAACTCCCGATGACCAATGATGGCCGTCAAGTGTTTGAAAATGGAAAGTGTACGAAAGAAACAGTGTGATGAAGCAGCGGCTCAGTGTCTGAACAGTGAGCCAGGCCAGGGGGGTGTGCCGGGGGCTGGCACCTGCAACCGGCCCCCTTTGGGTGGCGAAAGAAACAGTGTGATGAAGCAGCGGCTCAGTGTCTGAATAGTGAGCCAGGCCAGGGGGGTGTGCCGGGGGCTGGCACCTGCAACCGGCCCCCTTTGGGTGGGATACCCTTAGAAGGCAGGGATTGGGACATGTAAGGTCTTTCTTCAGACCATTTGAGTCCCGTAGAAAGGACATTAAAAACACAACCCCCCTCTGTGCCTCTCCGTTCCTTTTTCCCAGCCGTGAACCCTGGGTTCTTACCCCTCCCTTTCTGGGAGAGACTCAGTCCTGTCTGGCTGGCTTTGGGCCACCAGACACCTGATCCTTCATTCTTGAAGCTATTCTCCTTACCCATCTACTTCTCCTCTATTCCTCTTCACCCCAGGACCAGCACTGCACCAGGGGGTTCCTGGAAAAGTCACTGGAGACTTTGTCCCCTTGTCCATGTAGCCAGACAGATCTTGCTTCTTTTGGGGATTGTTGTGAATGACCTGAGTACAGAAGTGTAAATCAGAGCCTCTCAAATGCCTTGAGACCTTCACTTTGTCACTGAGCTGACAGCCTCAGCAACACTGCTCCATGTTCGCTGCACTGATGTGACTATGACTGTTAAGGATTCAAACTGTCATCAGAGTCCCAGCGGGCAGGATTCTCTGACGTCACTGGTGATGCCAGAACATTCCGTGGTCCAGCTCAAACTCATATCCAGCAACTGTAAGAACTTCCAAGGGCCATTCTTTTTTTTTTTTTCCACAATAAAAAACCCTATGGATGCACTTTTGTGAAAAAAAAACAAAATCAATTTTATCAAGATATAATTTACATATTAAAATGAGCCTATTTTGTGTGTACATATGATGACTTTTGACATATTTATACACCTTAAATCTTTATGCAATATAATTGTGATATGATCAATATATAGAACATCCATCATCCTAAAAAGTTCTCTGTACCATTAGTTAATATTTCCCTCTATCCCTGGCCCTAGGCGTCCACTGATGTGTTTTCTGTCATGATAGATTTGTCGTTTTTATACTTTCGTATGAGTGAAGTCATGCATTATGTACTTTTATGTCTGGTTCTTTTCACTCATCATAAGAACGTTGAGATTCCACGTCATCACATGTATCATGGGTTGTTTTTATTATTGCTGATTAGTTTTCAGTTTTATGAATGTACTACAGTTTGTCCATTCCCTGTTAGTGAACCTTTGGATTGTTTCCAGTTTTTGGTTAGTACGAATAAAGCTACTATGAACATTTGTGTACAAATCTTTATGTAGATATGTGTTTTCATTTCTCTTGGGTAATACTTAGGAGTAGAATTGCTGAGTCTGTGGTTACATGTATGTTTAAATTTATAAGACATTTGTGTTAATTTGTGTCAAATGATTTTTCTCCATCTATTGAGCAAATCATATAGGTTCCCTTCTTTAGTCTGTTAGCCTGGTGAAATACAGTAGTTGAATGTCACATGTTAAATATTCAACCGCTTGGTCTGTGATGTGTTATACTTTTTATACATTGCTGGAGTTGATTCGCTAAAATTTTGTGACAGATTTCTGCATTTATATCTGCAAGGATATTGGTCTCTGTTTTTCATTTCTTGTAGTGTGTTTGTCTGGTTTAGTTAGGGTAATGTTGGTCTCATAAAATGAGTTGAGAAATATTCCCTCCTCCTTTATATTTTGTTAAGAGTTTGTGTAGAATTGGTATTATTTCTTCCTTAAATGTTTTATAGAATTTCTCAGTAAAGATATCCAGATGTGGATGTATCTTTGTCAGAAGGTTTTTAATGAGAAATTTATCTTCTTGCACAGAAATTGGGAAACTCAGATTTGCTATTTGTTTCTGAGTTGGTTTTGGTAATTTGTTTCTCTTAAGTCATTTATCTATTTCATCTAGGTTATTAAATTTATTGGCACAAGTTTGTTCATAATATTCTCTTATCTTTTTAATGACTGAAAACTCAATAGTAGTGTCCTTCTTTCATTTCTGATGTTGACAATTGTGTTTTTTTCTTTTTAACTTGATTAGTGTGGCTAATCATGTGCCAATTTTATTGATTCCCCCCCCCTCCGGGAATTAGCCTTTTGTTTAATTGTGTTTTTATTTGTTTGTTTGTTTGACCATATTTTATTTCATTGATTTCTGCTTTTATTTTTATTTCCTTCCTTCTACTTACTGCACATTTGGTTTGCTTTCCTTTTTCTACATAAAAGTGGAAGCTTAGGTAATTAATTTACCCTTCTTTTCTAATATAAGGAGTTAAAGCTTTAAATTTCCCTCTAATCATTGCTTTGTGTGTATCTATAAATTTTGATAGGTTGTGTTTTAATTTTGGTTCAAAATATTTTATATTTTTTCCTTAGGTAATTAATTTACCCTTCTTTTCTAATATAAGGAGTTAAAGCTTTAAATTTCCCTCTAATCATTGCTTTGTCTGTATCTATAAATTTTGATAGGTTGTGTTTTAATTTTGGTTCAAAATATTTTATATTTTTTCTTGTAATTTATCCTTTGACCCATGATTTTATTAGAAACGTGTTGTTTAATTTCCAACTATTTGAAGATTTTTCAAATGTTTTTGTGGTATTGATTTCTAATTTAATTTATTGCACTCAGAGAAAATGCTCTGTAGTATTTAAATCTTTTGACATCTACTGAGACTTGTTTTATGGCTCAACATGACATACATTTTGGTGAATGTACCATGTGCACTTGAAAGGAATGTGTGTTCTGCTGTTGTTGGGTTGAGTATTCTATAAACATCAACTAAGTCAAGTTGGTTTGTAGTGACATTCAATCTTCAGTGTTTTAACTAACTTTATGCCCACTTGTTCTATCAATTACTGAGAGAGGAATTTTGAAACCTCTAGTTATATTTGTTGATTTGTTTATTTATCCTTTCTTTCTTGTTAGCTTTTGGCTTCATGCAATCGAAAGCTCTGTTACTGAGTGCACACGTAACTAGCATTGTTATGTCTTCTTTCATTATAAAATGTTCCACTTTATCTCTTGTCTTGCACACCATTCTGCTTTCTTATGCTCAGTGTTAGCATGATATTACTTTCCCCATACTTTTAATTTTAACAAACCTGTATCTTTATACTTAAAATGGCTATCTTGTAGACAGTATATAGTAAGATCTTACATTTTTATCCTGTCTGACAATCTCTGTTTTTTAACTGGAGTGTTTAGTTTACATTTAATGTAATTATCTATATGGTCGGGTTTCCATATACCATCTTGTTATTGTTTTCTAATTGTCCCATTGAGTCTTTGTTCCCTTTTCCTTCTTTTTCTACCTTCTTTTGTATTAACTGAATATTCAATTTTATCTCCATTATTTGCTTATTAGATATACCTGTTTGCTTTATTTATTTAGTGTTTTGCTCTAGGATTTACAATATGCATTTTCAAACTAGCACAGTCTATCTTAAAATATTTCCTTCTTCATGTAAGAATCTTATAACAGTATTTTTTCTTTTCCCATTTCAAGCTTTGTGTTACTGGCATAGTAAGTTTTATATCTACATATGTTATAAATGTCACAATTTATTATATTTGCTTTAAACAGTCAAAAAAATTTTTAAATGAACAAAAAATCTATTTTTACCTACATCTTTACTATTTATGTTGTACTTTATTTTATTGTAAATCTAAGTATTCTTCTGGTGTTATTTTCCTTCTCCTGGAAGATCTTCCTATAAAAACATTTCTTTTTTTTTTTTTTGTCTTTTGTCTTTTTTCCGTGTCCGGCAACGGATCGCAACCCTCAGTGTTGCCCCCGTACCGGACCGGGGACCAGCAACGGGATTGCAACCCTCGGCGTCGCTCCCGCGCCTCGCTCAGCCAGTGAGCGGGAACTGGTCTGTATGTGGGATCCGAACCCTCGGGCGGGAGCGCCGCCGCGCTTCCCAAGCGGCGCAGTTATCCAGTGCGCCACCGGGCCGGCCCTATAAAAACATTTCTTGCAGAGCAATTTTGCTGGTGGTAAATTCTCTCATGTTCTGTTTTTTTTTTTCCCTCTAAGAAACTTTAATTTTTCTTCATTTTTGAAGGATATTTTTACGGATGTAAAATTCTAGGTTGACCTTTTTTTTTTCTTTCATCATTTTAAAGATGTCATTCCATTGTCTTCTAGCTTCCATTGTTTCTGATTAGAAGTCTAATGTCATGTCTTTGTTCCTCTCTATGGAATGTGCTTTATCCTCCTCTGGCTGTTTTAAAAGTTTTTAAAATTTTCCCTTTATGTCTGGTTTTCAACAATTTGATTATCTGTGCTTGTTGTGGTTTCCTTGAGTTCCTTCTGCTAGGTGTTTGTGGAACTTATTGGATCTTTGTGTTTATAGTTTTCATCCTATTTGGAAGCTATTTGGCCATTTTTTTTTTTTTCAAATTTTTTTCTGCTTATCTTCCTCTCCCCTCAGATGGGTCCTTTTCCCACCCTTGTGGTTATAACTGGGTAATGCTGCTCTTCATTTTTTCTTTTTAAAAAAATGTTATTTATTTATTTATTATTTATTTTAAATTGAAACATAATTGATTATACATATCTGTGTGGTACACCATTGAATATCAATACTTGTATGCAATATGTGATCCCCAAATCAGGATAATTACTATATTAATTATTATACAATGTAACCATTTTTGTGGCCCTTTACCAATTTCTTGCTAACCACCCATTTGTTTTCTTTTTATGGACAAGGAAGGCTGGTATCAAGGAACTCTAGATTTTGAGGAAGGGTGATGTTAAAACTATTTAACAATCATTACAGTATGGGCAATGAGCAAGAATGGCCACTAGCTTAAAGCACTGGTAAGGCTGCATAGGTGGTCAGTGCTGAAAAAAAGCCCTGGACTGGGTTCTGGGAGGAGAGAGGGGTGTGTGTACACCACCCGTGATCTCCCCCCTTCTGACGTGCAGCCAGGAGTTGTCTTCATTTCTATTCTCAAGAGTGGGGGTGGTGTCTACCTGGGCAACAGGTTTCTCTGGTAAACAGGATCTGGCTGTCATTCTTGACTAACTGGTGAGCTGGGATTTTGTCTTTGGCTTGAGGTATTGGATTATAACTCCTGTGGTTGGAAACAGTTGTAGTCTCAAAAATTACTATCCATTAATAAATCCCAACACGTGCCTGCTGCATGGAAACCCAGACTTGCTCATGGAAGCCCTCACTCAGTCACCCACCAATGCCTGCAGCCTCCCTATAGACACTTTTTATTTTCCCCCATTGTCACCTTCACCTGCATATCATCCCCACTCTTCCAGATTTGGTGAAAATTTATCCAGTGATTTTGTAGGATGTAGTAGCAGACAGACAAAAATCTTATTTTTTACTTACATAGATTAAATTTTAAAATAATTTTAAAATAATTAAAAGTTTTTAACTCCTGTAGTTTGTGCGATGTGGAAGTTGTAAATATCCTATCCCCTAGAAAGAATCCCATTAAAGTTTTGTCGTACATTTTCTTTCTTTTGTAAAAAAAATGATCTAAATAGCTCCTGGTTGTTGTAAGACAGAGCATTAAACTTTACAAGAATTTATAACTTCAAACTTCAATTTCCTGTTATCACCAGAGATAACTGTTCTTACAGTTTAGCTTATAATGTTTAATTTTCTAAATGTAAATCTTTTTCATCTTGGTTTTTTTTTTTTTTTTTTGTCTTTTTCCGTGTCCGGCAACGGATCGCAACCCTCAGTGTTGCCCCCGTACCGGACTGGGGACCGGCAACGGGATTGCAGCCCTCGGCGTTGCTCCCGCGCCTCGCTCAGCCAGTGAGTGGGAACCAGTCTGCATGTGGGATCCGAACCCTCGGGCGGGAGCGCCGCCGCGCTTCCCAAGCGGCGCACTATAGCAGTGTGCCACCGGGCCGGCCCCTCATCTTGGTTTTTATAAGAGAAGTAATATATGGTCAGTATAATAAAATGTATTTATAATCTGCAAAGTAAAGGTTTTCTAAACTTTCCAGAGCTTTTGGTATATAGTTTAGAAAAATCTTATTACATTTTAAATCTTTTTTTCAGAAATAAAAGATCATTGTTAACCTTTCAAACTTATAGAAATGTATATTTTCGAACGTGAGAATTTCTCATAATCCAATTCCACTGGGGTAACTGCCTTTTTATCGACACCCTGCTCACCAAAGGCACACCAAAGGGATTGACATTCCTCTCACACATCCCATGCCTTTGAACATGTATGCTTTTGCTCATGGCGTTCCTTCTGTCTGAAATACCCTGCTCAGTGTTCCCTACCTGGTAAATTCCTTCTTATTAAGCTCCATCTCAAATGCTACCTCCTCCTTGGACCCTCCTTTGATTCTCCCAGTCAGAGTTAGTTCTGTTCTCTGTGTACCGTTGGACTTTGTGCATAACTCTGCCATTGTGTTCATGGACTTGGAAAGTTAGAGTCTGAAAATGATCCATCTGTTTCCAAAGTCCACATGCCTTTGTGTGCTGTGCTGCTTCCTGGGAAGTTTTCTATTGGGATTTAGAGTGGTAATCTAGGATTATTGATTTGCCATACTCTTCTTTTCATTTTGTAAATTAAGATATAATTTACTTACCATAAAAGTCACCTTTTAAAAGTGCATAATTAATTCTAATTACTATGGAATTTTAGTCCAAAAATTCTTATGAAAAGAGTTATATTTATCTTAGTATTTCCAGTTCCTAATACAGTACCTAATGCTCAAAAGTAAGGCACTCAATAAATGTTTCTTAGATAAAAGAAAAAGTGTTTACTATATACTCTAAACCAGTACTTCTCAAACTTAATATGCATACGAATCACCTGGAGAGCACGGTAAAATGAATATATATATATATATTTTTTCCTTTTTGTCTTTTTTCGTGACCGGCAACAGATCGCAACCCTCAGTGTCGCGCCCGTACCAGACCGGGACCGGCAACGGGATTGCAACCCTTGGTGTTGCGCCCGCACCTCGCTCAGCCAGTGAGCGGCCGGTCTGTATGTGGGATCCGAACCCTTGGCGGGAGCGCCGCTGCGCTCCCAAGCGGCGCACTGTAGCAGTGCGCCACCGGGCCGGCCCCTAAAATGCATATTTTGATTGGGGGAGTGGAATGTGAGATCTACGATTTTTTAAAAAAAATTTATAAAGAAATACATTTTATTTCTTACACTTTTAGAGGCTGAGAAGTCCAAAGTCCAAGGAACAGATCTGGTGAGGGCCTTCTTGTTGGTGGTGACTCTCCACAGTGACACAGGGTATCACATGGCGAATGCTCTGAGCAAGGAAAAGGAGATCTATGATTTCTAACAAGCTTTTACGTGATGCCTATACTGGTGATTTGAGGACTACACTTTGAATTTCAAGGCTCAAAGCCACCAGTTCTCTGGAATAGAGGTAGTTACTCTGAGTTCTCACAAGAGGGTGCAATGGGCAAACATTTCTACTGCTATTTATAAAAGATGTATTGAATTAATTCATGTGACATGCTTTTCAACAGCTGTTTTGGTAATTATTATTATTTCATGGAGGAGACACAGTAGATATCTCAGTATACTAAAAAGAGATTTTTCTTTAAGCTGTAACTTCTAAAGAATTTGCCAAGATTATGCTCACAGAAACTGGAAACATTCAATATCTCTATGATTAGAAGTGTCAAATAAGAATGTAACTAAACATTATTAGATATAAAGATCTGAAAGATGTGGAAATAACAATAATGATACTAGCAATCATTTATTGATACCTATTAAATGCATGGTATATATAGTACTAACAGTTTTACATAGTTTCTTTTAATTCTCACATCAACCCCATGAAATTGCCCTTAATTTACAGGTAAGAAAAACAAAATGTTTAGAAAAGTTAAATAAAATGCCCAAGTTCTAAGGCTACAAGTGAAAGGGTAGAATTTGAATATACTCCATTTTTTTCCAAAGTCCATACTCTGTTTTGTGTTGTGTTGCTTCCTGGGAATTTTCTATTGGGATTTAGAGAAGTGATCTATGATTTTCTCTCCCTTTCTCTCTCTCTCCTTTTTTTTAAAATTTTGCTTTTGCTCTATGATCTTTGATTTGACCTTTTCCTTTTTTTAACTGAGGTAAAATTCACCCTTTCAAAGTGCAGTTTAGTGGTTTTTAGTATAACCACAAGGTTGTGTAACCACCACCACTATCTAATTCCGGAATATTTTATCACCCCTCTTCTTGAGCTGGGATACTTATCTTCTCCTGCTCTTAGACATTGGAGCTCCTGTTCTTAGGGCTTCAGATTCAAACTTAAATTCACCACTGGCTTTCCTGGCTCTCCAGCTTGCAGATGGTATATTGCGGGACTTCTCAGCCTCTCCAAATGTGAGCCAGTTCACATAACAGTACCTCATATATATCTATACGAAAGTACTTCAAAAACTTCATGGAAAGATTCATATTATCTTTTAATTATATTTTTCTATGAACCATTTGAAGTACCCATATATATCCTATTGGTTCTGTTTCTCTGGAGAACCCTGATTAATAAAATCCCACAAAGAAACCCCATACCTATTAGCAGACACTCTCCATTCATTCCTCCTCCCAGCCCCTGATAACCACGAATCTGCTTTCTATCCCTATAGGTTTGCCCATTCCAGGCATTTCATATAAATGGAATCATACAATATGAAGCCTTCTTGTGTTTGGCTTTTTTCACTGAGTATAAAGTTTTCAAATTTATCCATGTTGTAGCATATATCAGTACTTTATTCTTTTTTATGACTAAATAATACTCCATTGTATGGATATACTACGTTTTGCTTATTCATTCATAAATTGATGAGCATTTGGGTTGTTTCCATTTTTTGGGTATTAGGCATAATGCTGTTATGAATGTTCATGTACAAGTTTTTGTGTGAACATGTTTTCAATTCTCTTTGGTATATACCTAGGAGTGGAATTGCTGGGTCAAATGTTTAGCTTTTTGAGGAACTGCCAGACTGTTTTCCACAACAGCTGCACCATTCTCCATTTCTGTGAGAAATTTCTCCATATCCTTTCCAACACTTATTATTGATTTACCATATTCTTGTGATAACAAATTAAAGGGGAAATCACCAAATTTTTAAAAGCATTTCAAAATAAGATGCTGTTTAATTTTTTTAAACATTGAGGGGGCTTCTGCATGCTGCTGTGAAAAGAACACTGAGCTGGGCTTCTCTACTATTAATCAGCTGTGTAAGCCTTTTCTATGTCTAGCCCTTCAGATTCTCAGCTGTAGATTCAGGATAATGAACCCTGACTTGCTTCCCTGATGGTCCTGCCATGAAGCTAACACAGAATAGCTAAGGTGTGAGAAAGCACTTTCACAAATGAAAGGGTTGCCACAAAGTTAATGAGGCTTAAGCACCAGTGCTTCTCATTGCCCAGGCCCTTTCCATGGCCGTGGTCTCTTTCCACTCCATCACCTTTCTGCTCTTGTAGAATGGCATGGAAGTGGCCAAGGCCATGTTGAATCAGAGTCAAGTTAAGTTGAGTTGGGTTCTCAATGACTTGTGTCTAATAAGTTGAGTCCTAGATATCAAGAAAGGCAGGGCAGTATCTTCATTTATTCCATTACAAACCGTCATGTACCTAGTACTTGTACTTTAGTGCTGGGAATACAATATTGAATAAGGTAGTTGGACATTTTATTTTATTTTATTTTTATTTATTTTTGTCTTTTTTCGTGTCCGGCAACGGATCGCAACCCTCAGTGCTGCTCCCGCGCCTCACTCAGCCAGTGAGCGGGAACCGGTCTGTATGTGGGATCCTAACCCTCGGTGGGAGCGCTGCCGCGCTTCCCAAGCGGCGCACTACAGCAGTGCGCCACCAGACTGGCCCGGTAGTTGGACATTTTAATATAGTTCTCTTGGACACCAACTGACAGAGCAGACTTAAAAGAAGCAAAGATTTAGAAGAATTAAATACATTACTACTAAGCCTGAAATAATAGATATATGCCACGTGCTATATCCAACAGATAGAATATACACATTTTGAACACACATTTTATGTTTATTAAAATTGGCCATGTTCTAGGACATGGATAAGGCTGCAATTTATTCCAAAGAGTCAATATCATGCAGACTATGTTCTGTGATCATAATGCAATAAAATTAAAAATCAATAACAATAAAAGAGCTAATCCCCCCCCCCATTTCCTGGAAACCAAACAACCTACCGACAAAAACAACAACAACAACAACAACAACAACAAAATTAAAAAAAAAACGAAACAAAATTTCCTAAATCATTGGGTTACAGAGATCATCATGTGTCAAAATTCATGAGGCACAACCAAATCAGTATTTAGAGGCAAAATTGTAGTTTTAATTACTTTTATCAGAAAAATGGGAAAATTTGAAGAAAAAGAAACAACACATTTAACTACAATAGTTGTAAGAAGATAATAGAGCAAACCCTATCAGTGGGAGGATATTGAATAGTAGAGTATAATTAATGCTCTGACTTACATAGACACGGATGCTAAAGGGGCCCACTGGAAGGGCATCCAGGTGACATTTGAGCCTTTCTACTTTGATTGTCCAAGTTTGATGGATTATGGGTTAGATTAGGACATGGGAGAAATATTACGGGAAAAACAAAAACCAAGTGCACTGAAGTGAGAGTAGCCAGTGGTGACACCCAGCTGCAGTGAAGGGTTCCAGTGGAAGCACGGTTGGAGAGAAGGCAGAGGCCACGTCAGACCATGAAAGCTTTGTTGTGAAATGGATGCGGAGGCATAAGACTTTTTTTTTTTTAATAAGAGGATAGTGATTTTTAGTATAGGGAAGTGGTTAGGAAGACAACCTCTAGAATCAGATGGTGCTGGATTCGAATCCCACTCATTCATGTGTTAGCTGTGTTCCCATGGGCAAGCCACTCAACCTTTCCAAGCCTCAGTTTTCTCATCTGCAAGAAGATAGTAATAACAGCTACCTGAGAAGTTTATGGGATATATAAAATACTTAGCACTGTGCCTGCTACAAAGTTAGTTAGGGTTTGTCTCTTGTTCCAGTGTAATTACTCATAGCACACCCTGTTACCATCAGGGGTGTCTCAGTTCGGGTGATGAATTATATGGCCACATCTAGTTGGCACTCTATGTGATCTTTTGGAAAGATTGTCCTGGATACACATTGAAGAATGGGGTTGAACGACAATAGACTAGTGAGGGCCTGAACCAGGCAAGTGAGAACTGACTGGAGAGTTCCAGAAGAGTTTTTAAAAAAGAAGCAGCATTGATACAACTGGTAACTAATACGGTGCTTCCAAGTGTATTCCAGTGCTTCTGACTTAGGTCACTGAGTGGCTGGTGACAGGGAATTTGCCAAGGTCGGGCCAACAGCACATATTTGGGATGAAGTCGCCATATGTGATGGTGAATTTTGGACATGTTGACTTTAAATCATCTGAGAAACTGCAACATGGAAGCGTTCATTGGAGAGTCAGGAAACAGGATCTGAAGTTCAAGAAGAGGCCAGCTCTGGAGATGGAGACATGGGTCTTATCTGGGTGTGAGTGAACGAGATCACTCAGGGAGAGGGATGAAACATGAGGAGAGATGAGGGCTGAAGACCATGCCCCGAGGAAGCTTGGCCAGTTAGGAGTCTATGAAGGATGTTGGTGCCTGTGAGCTTGGCGAAACTGGGAGAAATGAGGGTCACAGAGGCCAAGGAGGGAAGCCTTAAGAAACTGCAAGTTGTCAACTGCGTCAGTGCTACAAAGAGGTCAAATATGGCATGCCATTGGACTTGGCTGTATGTATGTTGTGGATTTTTTGGAAAGAAAGCTCGAGGTATGGCCGGGGAGGGGGGTCATGGTGGGTGGGTGGACACATTGCAGGGTTTAGTTTGAATGGCAGCTAATGAGGAATGAAGTGTTAAATTGTATTTATAAAATTTTTTAGAATAGTGTAGAATCAAGTTGAATCCATCGTTCTGATAATTAAAGTAATCCATTAGAAAGTTATGGTATAATTCTTGTGGTTGACGTGTAAGTGTCCATGGCTGTTGTTAATTCTGCACTGAAGTTGTGCCAGGCACTTGGCACACATTGTCTCATGCGATGCTCACAGCAACTGTTAGAGGAAAGTGCCCCTTTGACAAACACAGAACTGATGTTTGGAGACCCCAAGTGACCTGCTCAAAATCACACTACTACTGAGTGATAGAGCTGAAGTTGCATTTATCTCTGACCCACCCCAAAGTCATTCCTCTGAACCTCACCTCCGACCTGAAAACAACCCCCTTTTTATGCATCTAAGAAAGAAATTAAAAAACACCTACTACATTGTGACCATCAAACAAATAAAAATAAAAACACTGAAAGTTCACATAACTACCAGAGAAGGCAGTTCCTTGTTTGTCGGAGCACAGCTTAACCTCAGAACTGTTAAAGCTTTTAAAATAAGTCATTATTCTTTCTTGTGCTGAGAGGGAACAATGGAAAAAGACCCATCTTTTCTACCTGAGCTCCACTTTACGGGAACAAGGAAACTTTGTGTATTTTCAGTTCCAGAAAAGGGAAACTCGTCCATGAAAAAAGGAGCAAGTTTCATCTCAACCTTTAAGAATGATGTCTTTCCATATCTTTGTGGGGCACCTGAACCCCTGCCAAAACTCACAAGTGAGAAACCAGACCCCAGTCACCCTGGGCAGTCTGCACCAGTCTCTGCCAAACACGAGCCTCCTTCAGGAGTGTGGGTGCACCCATGTCCTTGAAGCTCCATGCATATGCTACTCTTTACATTACCTGCATGTTATATACTTCTATAGCATTTTATATGCATAAAATGTTTCACAATACATTTCAAAATGCACTGCTTAAAAATGTAAACAAAAAAGACTAACTCTTTCAAATGAAAAAGAGAAAAATTCCTTTGACAGAGAAATGGATACACAAAATGGGGTAATACATTTCATGGGATACTATAGAGTTAAAAAAGTGAAGATCTGTTTGAATCAATTTGGATAAAGCCGAAAAAAAGTTGCATGAAAATAGCACACTGCAAAATGACGTGTGCAGCACGGTACTTATTGAAAGGTAAAACAAAAAACAAAAACCTATAGATTTTCTATGGATATAGTCATAAGTAAAAGTATACATTAACCACAGATACCAATCCTGCAATCATGGTTAACTCAGTGGCTGGGAAGTGATGGCAGTGCTGGAGGAATTGAGATTAGCAGTGAATGAAGAGGAATCCAGCTTGATTTATGATAACCATTTAAAAAGTGTGGTCCTTGGACTCCTGGGAGTCCTCATGAACCTTCAGCCAAAATTATTTTATAACAACACTGTCTTAGTCTGTTCGGGCTGCCATAACAAAATACCATAGACTGGGTAGCTCTTAACCAACACAAATTTATTTCTAAAGTTTCTGGAGGCTGAAAAGTCCAAGTTTGAGGTGCTGGTAGATTCGGTATCTGGTAAGGGTCTCTTACCTGGTTCATAATGATGCCTTCTCACTCTATCTTCACATGGTGGAAGAGGGAAGGCAGATTTCTGAGGTGTTTTTTTTTTTTTTTTTTTTTTAAATAAGGGCACTAATTCCATTTGTGAGAGTTCCACCCTCATGATCTTCTCACCTCCTAAGGGACCCGCTGGCTAGCACCATCACACTGGGGGCTAGGTTTCAACACAGGAATTTTCAGGGAACACAAACATTTAGTCCACAGCAAATGCTAAGATGTTACTTGCCCTTTTCACCGGGTTGGCATTTGCACTGATGATGCAAAACCAATGGTGTATAAGACTGTTGCACAAATCGAGGCAGTGGCCCCAAACTGTCCCAGTCATCATTGTATCCTGCTCTGCCACACATTCGAAGCAAACAAATAAGCCTGCCAGTTTCACTCAAGAATGACCTTGAGGAAGTGGTAAAAATTGTTAATTTGATTAAATCTTGTGTACACATTTTAAAAAATATTCTGGGTGATGAAGTATGCTCAAAACACCTTTGCTATATTCCAAGGTACAACAGTTATCTTAAGGAAAAGCACTTGAGTGTTTGAGTTGAGAGCTTTTTTCATGGAAAACCATTTTTATTTGAAAGAATGGCTGACAGGCAAACTGTGACTAGGGTATTCAGTAGATATTTTCCTGAAAATGATCAAAATGAGCCTGTCATTTCAAGAAAAACAGCTAACCATATTCATTACCAATGGTAAAATACAAGTTTCCAAGCAAAAATTAGAATTTTGGAAAACTTGTTTCTGCCACCACGAGCTTGACAACTTCTCAAAACTAAAAGACTTTTCTGATAAGACCAGTAGAAATATTAACAAATGGGACTTTTTGATGTTGTGTAATCAAATCAGCCAACATTTGGAAGATCTGCATGGCCAACGAACCAATATTTTCCAAATAATCTATGCATTGCTACAAAATCATTTTATTCTGGTTTTTTTTTTTTTTGAGTTTTCAACTCTAAAAAATTATTTGCTGCAAGGTTGCTGTTACGGACTGAATTGTACACTCCCCCCCATTCATATTTTGAGGTCCTAACCCCCAGTACCTCATAAGGTGACTGTATTTGGAGACAGAGCCTTTAAGAAGGCGATTAAGTTAAAATGAGACCATAGCGTGAGCCCTAATAAGATATGACTGGAGTCCTTATAATAACAGAAAGAGACACCAGGAGCATGTGAGGACACAGTGAGAAGGTGCCAACTGTAAGCCAAGAAGAGAGGCCTCAGAAAAACCCATCCCTGCCGGGCAGCTTGGTCTTCGATTTCCAGCCTCCAGAACTGTGAGGAAATAAATTTCTATTTTTCAATCCACGCAATCTGTTGTATTTTGTTATGGCAGCCCTAGCAAACAAATATAATTGTTTATCTTGTAAGGAACCTAAATTACTGGAACTAAAGTTATTTAGGGTGGGGCACTAATCCATAGCATATACAGCTGCAAACAACTTTCCCTAATACCCTCCCCCCCATTATCTTATATTTCATCTTCTTTTTCTCCCACTTCTCTTTTTCCCTATTTTCCTCTTCTTTTTCATGCCCCAAGCCAAAATGACAAATCTAGCTGTATTGGTCTGTTTCTGTTACTTATAACAGAAATACCTGAAACTGGGTAATTTACAAGAAACAATATTTATTGCTTACAGTTTCAGAGGCTGGGAAGTCCAAAGTCCAGAGAACACATCTGGGGAGGCGCTTGTTCTTGGTAGCAACTTTAATGATGCAGGGTTTCATATGGTGAAATGGCAGAAGTGAGACAGAGAGAGCTTCTTACATGCTCTCCCTTTAAAGCCATCAGTACCATGCCCACGACCAACATTAAACCATCAGTGGGTTAATCCATTCACAAGGACATGGTCCTCACAGTCTAATCACCTCTTCAAGGCCCCACTTTTCAATTACCATAATAGGATTACCCACTCGCTTAACACTGTCACAGTGGGGGTTAAGTTTCCAACATGAGCTTTGAGGGGACAAACGTATCCAAACTATATCAGCAGCCAAGAGTTGTTGCTAGGGTGTGCCTGTGCATGTATGTGGGGAATATAGGATTGGGGGCTTTCAAACAATTTTTTTCACGTGATGGCATTAATACAAACCCTTTCTTCTGTCCCACTGTTAAGAGAGAAACTTGGAAGTCAGAGAGAGGAAATTTGATCATGGGGCCTTTGTCTCAAATGTCTTAGGCAGAGGCATCTGGGGTTAATAGGGACACCTTTTAAAAAAAAAGGGAAAGAGGCAAATATGCCTTTAGGGAAAAAAAAGGTCAGGATTATTATTTTTCAAGGAATGGGGCCAACATCAAATTAGTAGGAACATACATCCTTCTTGTAGCCTGATGGAGCATCTCTGGGAGGATAATTTTTTCTGGTTGCAAGTTGTGTTAGACTTCTGGTATTTTCGGAAGAATACTTGTTACACCGTGGTAGGTGGAGAGAATTCAGACTGCAATTGAAGCATTCACTATTTCCCTCCTCCTCCTAACTCAGAGCTAGAGCTACTCCCTCCCGCTCCCGAGGGGAGTCAGTGGAAGTGTGAGCTGAGTTGATCACCCTGAGCCTATTATCATTGTTGTGTGGATCCAGGCAGGACAGGGCCACCCTCCCAGGTGTAGGACACATGTCTGTCCTGGGATTCATGTCCATTCATGGCATCCCCAGACAGCTCCCAGGGGCCTGTTGAGTTGCGCTGGTGGTAATAATATCAGTAACAATTAATATCTCTTAAACACTCACTGCAAACTTGAAACACTTACTATCTTGTTTAACCCAACAACAGTCCTATAAGGTTATCAACCTGTGGAAGGGACTGGCTGTCTTACCACAAGCCTGTTTCCCGTTCTGGGCACATAGCTAAACTCTCTTTCCCAGACTCCTTTGCAGTTAAGCGTGGTACTAGGACTGTGTTTTAGCTACAGGTGTGTGAATGAAAGTATTGGGTGTTCCTTCTGGGCCTGACCTGAACAATCCTCCCACAACGGGCCTTCCATGTTCTTTCTCCATCTTCCATCTTACGCAGACAGGCACAGGAGGCTGTGGGCTGCTTTTCAGATCACATTGGAGGACCGCCTCCACCCAGTAACACCCATTTTGGACTCCACGGGAGTGACAAATAAACTTCTGTTGTGGTAAGGCACTGAGATTTTTGGAGTTTATTCTAATAGGTTTTTAGAGCAGCTCGTGGTACTCACACTAATATTCATCCCTATTTTGCAGGTGAAAAAGCTGAGCCAGAGAACATTTAATTTGCCCAAAGTCTCACAACTAATAAGCAGCTCAAGGTAAGCTTGAACTATTTTCTGTTTTCTTGGGAATGAAGTGGCAAGAATCGTGGTCACAGAGTGGTGGGAAGTGGTGTGTGTGTGTGTGTGTGTGTGTGTGTGTGTGTGTGTGCAGCATCTTTCCATCAGTGTTTATGGGCTGTAAGGTCCCCAAGATCTCTTCCAGTCTTCAGCAGGGAATGAGAAATGTCAGGTTCAGGGACCACACTGTAGTCAGGGGGTGGAGGGCTGCGCCAGTTCTGCTTCTGGACATTGCTGAGCAAGAAGCAGCTAGTGACCCCGAAGTGACTGAAACTTCCTCCCCAGCGTGGCTGCTGCCAGTGTGGGTGACTGACAAGGTTCCAACTCTTATCTGCGATGCAGAGGGCCTGGCCAAGGATGACGCCGACTTACGGGAGAATGTAACTCTGTAAGATGTCAGCCTTTCCCAGGGATATCAGCTTCAGGAGGCTGGCAGCTTGTGGAAGGAAAACAACCTCAGGTCGGCTTCCCTCGCTCAGGCGGGTCCCCCTCCCACTCCATCACGTGGAATCGCTGTTGGAGCATGGCAGAAAACAAGCCACCCCTGGTCCCACAGCTCCAGCTCTTGGCCAAGAAACCAAGGCTGGCTTACCTTTTTTCTCATTACTGCATCAGCATGGAACCACATGTGTGTGATGCCTGGGCAGGGATGTGGTTGGTGTCTGTCTTCCAAGCACACACCTAGATCTCTACTGTTGATAGGTTCAGAAACTGTTAGAATAGGGGTTCTCACAAGGAACACGGTGACTATTTGGGGCTGATACCCTCATTTTAGGGATCAGAAAACCGAGGCCAGAGAGAAGTGACTTGAGGAAGGCCGTGTAACTTGTTAGTGACGTGTTTGAGCCCTTATTACATGCTCAGCATTATCTCATTGTTGTAGGATCATGTTCCCAAGGAAAGGGACTCGGAGACTCTAAGGCTTGCATGCAAGGAATTTATTGGATAGTACCCTTGGGAATACACCTGTAAGGGAGAGAGAGGTCTGTGGTCTCAGCTTTCAGCTTGAAGGCTCAACGGGGCTGGGAGGCACAACAGAAAGGACAGAAAAAGGTTGCTCTTGAAGCTGGAGGACTTGCAGTTCAGGGAAGTGTCCTGAGGTGGATGCCTTTCTAGGACTGGGCTGCCCCCTGAAGTGTGTTTGGAGGAGGAGAGAAGAGGTGGTGGGACCTGAGGGGGACTGTATGGAGGGAAGAGGCTTGGCAGCAGGGGAAGAGGGTGGGAGGGGAAAGCTTGGTGCTGAATTCCAGAAAGCCTGGTCTCCCAGGAGGAGTGGGGGGAGCCCTGTAGCCACCGAGAATTCCTGTTTTCCTGCTGTCAGGGCCTTGGGAGCAACATGGCTAGGGTGGAGAGGAGGGGCCATCCTAATAGATCCTGAAACTTAAAGGAGGACAATCCCTCCCCAACCAGCAGACTGCCCCACCCTGCATGGACGTAAACACCTTAAATGATTGATCACATCTGAGCAGGTGCTCCTAGCACCTGAGAGGCATATGTTCTGCCAGGAAAAATTGTGAAAGACTTTGAAATGGGCAAAGAAAGCTTGGAGTATCTTGTCTAGGGCACTCTTCCAGCTTACCTTTCCTTTCCTTGAGCTTTTTTGTAACTCTGTAATCTGTAGAAAATGAAATGCAAATGATTCTTGACTGCATAAGTGCAAAGAGATTTTGTCCAATGGAGATGCAGTTGGTTATTGTGCTGTGGACATTGATTGACCAGTTTTGCATTTATGAGGGATCTTCAAAAAATTTGTGGAAAAATTTGTTTTATCTTTTAATTCTATTTTTCTACCAACTTTTTCAAGTAAGCTTTGTGTTTTGTAAATTCATTTCTGCATTCTGGATTACCGTTGTGAGTGTGGTCTTTGAATGCTCCTTTGATCTGTTTGTAACATCTTAATGGTTCTCTTATTAATGAGTTAAATTAATCTTTGACACATGCTCAAAAAAAAAAAAAAAAAAAAGGGAAAATTAATCCAGGTTCCCTCTCTCAGTTTAGTTGCCCTAATACCAAGGGAAGTTGA
>NW_007727992.1:66729-74457 GCF_000696425.1 Galeopterus variegatus | reverse complement strand
GTGAGGTACACAGAACTTTTTTTTTTTTTTTTTCCTTTTTGTCTTTTTTCGTGTCCGGCAATGGATCGCAACCCTCAGTGTCGCGCCCGTACCGGAGCGGGACCGGCAACGGGATCGCAAACCTCGGTGCTGTGCCCGCACCTCGCTCAGCCAGCGAGCGGGAACTGGTCTGTATGTGGGATCCGAACCCTTGGCGGGAGCACCGCCATGCTCCCAAGCAGCGCACTGCAGCAGTGCACCACCGGGCTGGCCCAGATAGACAGAACTTTTAAAAATGTACCTAAATAGCTATCTAGTTATTTTTAAACTTACCACCGGGCCGGCCCAGATAGACAGAACTTTTAAAAATGTACCTAAATAGCTATCTAGTTATTTTTAAACTTTTCTGCATGTGTCTGAAAAGCTGTGCATAGGTATGGAAAACTGTCAAATGGTACAGAAACATAAACAATAAAAAGAAACTCTCTCTCTTGGCTCTGATCCCTCCTTCTTTTCTCCAAGATCTTATGTATTCTTCCACCAATATTCTCTGCATGTACAAGTACACATACACATATCCACGCATGTACATGTGTATTTTGTATAAATACATTAAAGACTGTGTCACATCAGGTGTTTTTTTCTTTTCATTTTTTTCATGTGGCTTTCCTCTCCATTTCTCATTCATTTGTTCATTTGGCAAATATTTATTATGTTCCAGGCACTGTGCTAGAATATGGGGATGCACCAGAGAGCAAAACAGACTAACATTATGGTGCTGTTGTCTTCTTCCCTTTCCCCATGTCAGTGTGTGGCATTTTCTGGCCCCAGGCAACCGTTCACAGCTCATGGCATGGTGTGTGGAGCTCCATTCTATCTTCCTTTTCTGCAAGAACATGAGGCTTTGCCATTTGTCCTAGAGCCTCCCAACTACTAGGGTCCAGGTGCAGTCCCCATCCTTCTGTGAGCCATTTGGCTCTAGTTTCTGCCTCCCCTCACTCCTCAGTTGAGTTATGCATTCTTCTTTCTTGTTGGTATCTTTGAATTTTCTTTCTTGCTTTCTAATTCATCTGTATATTGAAAAACTCTTTATTTTGGGGGGTTTATGCATTTTATCCTGAATTTCTACATGGTAGTAGCTGAGGTGGGGGTAGAAGGTCCTGCGATGACAGGTCAGTTTTTCATGGTGACCCAAAGTGCCCAGGAGAGTTTTGACAGATGCTGAAAGTGAGGGAGATATATGCAAAGGGAACGCAAAGGTGCTTTTCTGGGCACAAAAAATGTGATCTTCTGCCTTCCACAGAGAACAGTTTGAATTGTTTTTCATCACCTTTGTTTATCAAACTATATTTTGTTTTAATACAACTTCATGCACAAAGTGGAGTCACACAGAGCTCCAATTATATTTTGAAATATGACATTGGTTTCTGATGATAGAGACTGTGAGTTTATTCATCTCAGTGCTTGCTAGTAGATCCTCAATGCATATTTGTAAAACAAATGCATGAATGCATGCATGAATGAAAGAGTGTCATTTTGTTAGGACAAAAATATTACAGTTGAGATTGTAAGATGAGATTTGAGATAAAAAAAATTGTAAGATCTTATGAATTTGACAACTCTGACGACTTGAGGAGGTGCCGTAACATTGACTAGCAGTCCCAGACTAAGGTAGTGATAAACAGTGGCACGTCTTACAGAGGGTGGCACATGAGAAATGTGAACAGCAGAACCGGAAAGAGGGAGCTCAGAGAGAAAACATTTCTCCAAGGAAGTGGCAATTTGAAAGCAGCTTATGAAAAGAATGAAAGAAAATGTCATTGATCACCTTGTGGTAGAAACACTTCACTGTCTCTGTGGAGAAAAATCAATGAGAATTCTATAGTGAGCAGAGAGGAATTGTGGGTTTCTCCACCCACACTGCATACCAGATGTAGTGACAGATGTGCCTCAGGGGATGTCTTCATAGTGACAGGAAAGGCGCCTTCACCAGGGAAGTTGCAGGCCAGCTGAGGAGCAGTACTGATGTATTGAACTGCAGGTTTTTCAGAAGATGAAACCAACTTGGGCCGGCCCGGTGGCGCACTGGATAGTGCGCCGCTTGGGAAGCGCGGCGGCGCTCCCGCCCGAGGGTTCGGATCCCATATACGGACCGGTTCCCGCTCACTGGCTGAGCGAGGGGCAGGCGCAACACCGAGGGTTGCGATCCTGTTGCCGGTCCCCGGTCCGGTACGGGGGCAACACTAGAGGCTTTTGATTCAAAAAAGGAGGAAGAGCCGGATAATCACATAAAGGTGATGAGGACAAAAGGCAGTGAAGCAGGCGTGAGACTAGAAGCTAAATCAATGACAGTTCTCAGTGAAATGGGATCACAGAGGAAGTCCTGGACAATGGTGAAGAATACTGGACTGCACTGGGGAGGTGGGAGGGGACTGGACCCAGAGTTCATAAAAGAAGAGAGCGATAGGTCCACAGCTTGGCCCAGAGGCTGTTGACGAAGAAGGTAGAGTGATTCCGATCTGTTCTTCCATCTTCTCTGTCAAAGATATGGTCTTCACACTGAAAAGGTAGAACAAAGAATGTGTGAAAGGGATTGCAACGAAATAAAGTGAAGGAAACAGTGAGAACCAGGCCCAGAGGAATTCTATCCCAGAGATTAAAGGGGCTAGAACTATATGATACTGCTCAATAGTCTATGAGAAATTGTAGAAAATCGGTGCTGTCCGGCAGGTTGGAGGTGAGTCAACACGATTTTGAGCAGAGGCATTACTTGCGCATATGGAGTCTCTGTGTGAATTAGAAAAATTCCTTGATACTTTGCTTCCATCTGTTGGAAAGTTATAATCTATTGATTTTAAAGAATAGGACACTTCATGGCCATCTGCAAGAACAAGTTTACAATTTTTTTCTTTTTCTTCTTTTTTTTTAAACAATTTTACAATTTTCAATATTCAAATCTACAACATCTACTATGTATATGGTCCCTCCTTATATCTGGGCACTCTTATGCATTACCCCACACATACACCCTACATGGTGCCCCTGATTTTTAGGACAGCAAAAAGGCAGATTATAGAAGTTATAGAATAGAAACATGATTTAGTCCTTGGAAAAATTGAACACTCAACTATCCTAGCTGGGAACATTTAGAAATAACGTGATGATCATGAGAATTGGTCAGGTGCGTTGATGATGGGGAAAAGTTAACTCGACAAAAGACGTCTCAGGGAGACTGCAGTGCTCTGAACTCAGCTGTGCCCTGTTTAGCAATTTCTAGCCTGCATGTGCCTCAAAGTTTCAGATGTGATGCTAGAAAGAGGTGTAAATATAGAAATCATGGGTAACAAAAACGGGGTACACAGAAAGTTGACAAACCGAAATGATAGCTTAATCTGTTAAGATTATATTTTATAGAGGGAATTTGTAGACCTGATAACTTGAGCCCAAAAACAATATTCCAAGTATAGGACAGGAGAAGGTGTGGTTTTGAAGTAGCAAGTTGAAAATAAGAATTTCTGTTCCTGGGAGTCTCAATATAAATAACTGTTGAAAAGTGATTTCTATAAAAGTTTTTGGGTCCTAGTCCACACCAATAGAAATAAAATTATTAGAATGACGGAGGTTAGGGCCTTATTCTACAATTTTCAGCTCAGACCGTGCTTTTAAAGTTGGTTCTATGTTTAACATCTGAAGGTAGACATAACTAATCCGGAATGAATTCAAATGTTTGTCTAGGAAAGTGAGAAAAATTGAAATTATGTCATTTGTGTAGTGATCTAAGGAATTGGAGGCATTAGCTTGTGTGACAGGGAAAATTATAAGAGAAAATATTGCTTGTGATTTATAACTTTCCCACCGAATGGTCATGGTTGAACACTCTTTTGTTTGCTGAAAGCAAAGTCAGTCTTTGGTATTCTGAGATTTTGGGAGAAGCCTGGAGATCAAATAGAGGGCATTCAAGGGAAAAGATAAGGAGGAGAAGGGATGTGTTGGATGAGGATTAGTGGGGTGTGAAATCTTCCCTCCACGACATCAACAACATCTTTGGTAAAGTTTATGTTGCTTACTCTCGCTTGGTGGGAGGTATTCTTTGCTGCAGGCTGGGATGAAGCACTGGGTTCTGCTGCAAGATGGACTTGGAAAAGAAAACTTTACATCAACAACATCTTTGGTAAAGTTTATGTTGCTTACTCTCGCTTGGTGGGAGGTATTCGTTGCTGCAGGCTGGGATGAAGCACTGGGTTCTGCTGCAAGATGGACTTGGAAAAGAAAACTTTCACATGGAAGGCAATAGCTTCAAAAGGCTGTAAATTGGAAAGACCAGCAAACAATCTATGTAAGAGAATGGGGTAAAACTAGGACCCATGGGCAGAAGCCGCAGGCGGGCAGGGTGATCCTGTGGCGGAAAGGATTGTTTTGGAAGGTAGTGAGCTCCCCATCACTGAGATGATCCTATTTTAGGAGAAACAGAAGTGTTAAGCCTCAGAAAGAAATTAAATTCTAACTTAAACCCTTAATGCCACTTCCCACCTTAAAAAACTGGAGTTGGTGGTTCTAATTTGTAGCAGATATAATCTGTGGTTCTAATTTGGTAGACCCCCTAACATTCTCTTCTATCTTCTTCCATTTAGGCATGCCGTAAAGCTCTATGCATTGCATTCGATTGGTATATTTCTTAAGTCTCTCCTTTTATTGAAGTGAAATTTACATAATGTAAAATCAAGAATTTTAAAGTGAACAATTCAGTAGCGTTTAGTACATTCACAATGTTGTGTAACATCCACCTCCATCTAGTTCCAAAACACTTTTATCACAACAAAAGGAAACTCTATACCTGTTAAAGTTGCTCTCTGAGGTCTCTAAATCTATGACAGTTTCCCCTCTGTCTCCCTTGTCATGCCACTCATTTGTGAAGGAATTATAATAATTCATCCTGCAGAATTTTCCACATTCTGGATTTTGGCTAGCTGCTTCTGATGGCATTTAACTTGTTTTTCTATCCCTCTCTCTCCTGCATTTTCTGTTGACTAGTAGTTATGTCTGGAAACTTGATTAGATTCAGGTTGTTATTCTGGCAAGACTCGTTCATAGATTTTGCTGATAGCTCCTACTCACACCGATGCACACAATGTTCTGTTTTCCCAATTTTTATGTGATGCTGAGATGACTGATGGATACAAGAACTATCAGCCTTATTCATTCATTATGTTTCCTCACCATCCTTTTATTAAATGACTCTAGCATCCCTCAAGATTGCCTAGCTTCATTATTTCATCAGGGATTGCAAGGTTGTATTTCTAATTCTGTCATTCCTTCTGCATGTATTATCTGTAGAAGAACTTACTATCAGCAGTTGCTTTTCCTTAATCCTCCCCTTGACTTTGTAAATAGTACTTTTATTAAATTCTGCTTTAAATTCCCAACGTAAATGTGCCATGTGTGTCCTCCTGAGTATTACGTACAAAGTTGTTTATGTTAGTGAAAGATCAGAAACAACCTAAAATAATCAGACATTACATGGGATTAGTTTACCAAATTATGGTGTCACTGTAAGATACAATATTATGTAGCTATCTGAATTCGTTTTTATGAAAAAATTGAATGACAAATATTTAATAACAAATGTTCATAGTATAATATACAGTGTTATCCAATTTTATAAAATAGTTTTTGTAAAATTGAAAAAGGCTAGACGTTGATGTTGATTCTATATAGAATTGTGATTGAGCTTAACTTAATTCATGCATTTTATGTTTCCCAAATTAAAAAACAAACAGGCTGAGTTTGTAAGAATAAAATAAACATATTTCATTATTTTTACATTATTTTAATCAGTTTTCTACTTAGTATCATGAATGTCAATTATAGCAATACTAAGATGGTTATTTTGGGCGGATGTTCTTTCCTATTTGTATATTGTTATAATGTCTGCATTTGCTTTAAATTACTCGAGCATAGATATGGAGGTGTGTGTGAATGTGAATGTGTGTATGTGTGTGCATATGTGAGTATGTGTGTGTTAGTCTGAGCTAATTTGTATGGACTGTCAGTTTCCCTAATCAACAATTTACACCCCACGGGTGATCAGCCAGCATTTAACCAGAAAGGCCATACTCCAAAGGCAGCTGCAATACATGTAGGTATATTCACACACTCTCACTAACATAAACCACCCACTCAGGAGTCTTACACTAAAAAGTATTAACTTCTTACTAAACAATGGAGGGGAGGGAAGACTGAGAGCACGAGGACCATTTCTGAAGTCTCTGATCACATACCAGTACAGATGGGTTCTTAGATATTACCATAATGCTGGATTCACTCCAGGGCAGAGCTGGACACCATTTATCATTTAGGCCCTATGGTCCTCTGCTGTAGTATATTTTAAGGGATATTTTCTTTAAAATATTTTTATCATGCTCATAGCATTTAAGTTGTCTATATGTCAATCACCATTAGAAATTTTATTAATGAACATAATGACTGTCAGAAATGGGTTTTCATGGATAAAATGTCTCGTTAATCCACATAATAGATATTAGAAATAGCTCATATCATTGAAATGAAAGGTTTTCCAGACATGTGGATTGGCTATAATATTTTAGAGACAGTCACCAAGTCCTGTAGCCTATTCTCTTAGGGATAGCACCCAAGGCTTGGTCCCTGAGTGGTTCTGAGTTTAGCCACAGAGGGGGATGATTCTGGTTGCTTTCTGTGGACTATAAGGGTGACAGAATCCTCTCTCTGGAATATTGTGTTGTATCCCTCTCGCTAATATTCCATGCAAGGTGGGGTCAGAGCACCTAAAAAGCAAAAGAGGTCATATGATCTATTTTGTGCCTACTTACTAATGAAAGTTTGTTTCATCAATATCTGTACATGTGGCATAATTTGGTATGAGATTTGCTTTCATAAAAACCTGATAACAAGGCTATGGGGAAGTAGCTCACCGCACTACCAAGACTTTTTAGTTTAGCTAAGACAATGAACCTGAGACTCTTGGGTGATAAAAGTAGCTTAAATTCATTTGCATATAGAATATTTGGACTCCAAAGCATACATATTTTCTAGTGAGGTATTGGAAACCTATGAATTGCAAAAGAGCTACTTGAGGATCAAATCAGGATGGAAAGCACTCTTTGTCCAGTTAATAATGGAATAGCTAAAGGATATGCAGCAGAATTGAGGAGTTCACCGTAAGCCAAAAAGTTAACCTATTGTTGCCCATCATGCCCTGTGACTTTGTAGAGTTCCTGGCACTTCCTGCTCTTCAGACCAGCATGTTGCAGGTGGGGACAAAGCAGATCAGAGCTGCATTTGGGCAGGAGTTTCCCAGAATGTGGGCATGACCAGAGAAGGAGGGTGGACCTTTCCAGGTCAGAGGGGCAGGAGAATGCTTATGAAAGTAATTTCAGGGCTGAAAGGGAAAAAGTGGCCTCTTTGGAGGATACTTGAGTGTCTCCAGGAGACAGCACATAAAAGTAAGTCATCCGTGGCCTCATTGCCTCCTGAGATTAAGAAACAAAGCATCAGTAGTGGTGGGCATGTTGAATTGTTGAATGTGTTTGCAGACTGAGCTTGCTTAGGATTTCTTAACATTGTCTACAGCCTTTCAACCCTGGTAAAAGCATAGAATATGAAGTGACATACAAGGACACTTCAAAAAGTTCATGGAAAGATTTATATTATCTTTTTTTTTTTTTTAAAGATGACCGGTAAGGGGATCTTCACCCTTGACTTGGTGTTGTC
>NW_007727992.1:63852-66026 GCF_000696425.1 Galeopterus variegatus | reverse complement strand
AAGTGAGCCAACCGGCCATCCCTATATAGGGATCCGAACCCTTGGCCTTGTTATCAGCACCGCACTCTCCCAGGTGAGCCACAGTCTGGCCCTCGAGATTTATATTATCTTTTAACTCCATTTTCCTACAAACTTTTTGAAGTATCTTTGTATAATTAATATTTTTATTCACTTAAATTCTGCTTTTGTTCTAAAACTGTTGCAGCAGCTGATAATATTGCCTATATTTGATGAAGCATTTTATGGGCTGCAGTTATGTTCCAAAAGGATGCAGTTCTGTTCCAAAAGGCATCACATGACTGGCTTATTGAATAAGCAGAACTCTACTTTTTCTCACCACTGTCCCTTTAGACTTCTCTGTTGACTTGTCCTTACCTGTCCCTGGATGAAATTTTGGTCAGCTCCCATAGCTTTTCCAGTCAAGCTCAGGTGTTATCACATTGTCTAATTATCCAGGCATTAAGTGCAGCCTGGTCGCACAGCAAACTTCAATCTTTCATCCAATGGAAAGCCTCTTCCACAGCCTGGACCCATGCCAGGAGGGGGGCCAGCAGTGGGGCAAGGGGTGGCGTTGGATTCCTCACTATTTCCTCGTCTACTCTTTCTCCTCCGCTCTGTTGCTCTGGCTTCTCCTGGGTTAGGGCTAGGAAGGGAGGGAGGGTAAGGGGCAGAAACGCCTGCCTTGACTACTGTAGTTGCAATCTACATTGGTGCCCTCTGGGCATGGCCAGCGAACAAACGCCAATTCTTCCTCTCCAGAGCTTGCTCTTGGGTTCCCCAGAGGTCTCTTTCCTGGGGCCCTGCTACTGCAGTTCCCTGACATGGCATGTCCCTAGGACAGCCTCCATCCCCTCTGGTGGGATCACTTTGTCCCTTTACATGACCTGAGTCCTCCTCCCTTCTCACACCTGGAAAGCATATATACATCTTTGCCCCTCCCTGCTCTTCAAGTGCAGACCATTTGCAGCACAGCTCTCTTCCCTCTGCCACCAAAGGCCCCTCTGGCCAGCCAGCCAGCATCTCACATTTTGACAATTTCAGGTGTGGGGCAGCTCTAGACTCTGTCTTTCAGTCTCCAGAGTATTCCTACCCAGCTCTCTGAGACCTGAAACGCATTCTCCTGTGGCTTAAGATGAGAACGGCTTTCTGCTTCTTTCTCACTTGCCACTGAAGGGAAGGAGAAATGCCACAGCACATCGAGTCTTTTTCTAAAAAACTCCCCACTCTCCAGTGTGATGAGTGAAGGCTGCAAAATCTGCCTGTGTTTCTCAGTAAGTCCTACACAGGTGGTCTCGTTCTATTGTTCTCAGCTAAAACTCTGCAATGAAAGGGAAAGTCATGTTTAACATCCTGTCATTCTAAGCACACACGCCCATTTGGAGGAAGTTCTGTTAAAAATGAAACATACCAGAAGAGTCACTATGATTAAGATTCTACTACAATGAAAGTGGGTGGCTGATGCCTGTCAAAATCTACAAGGCCAACATCATCACATTCACTGTAATTCACCATAAAGAATTTGGAGACAAATCAAATGCTTTAAATATTCAGGGTTGCTTGTCTTTGGCAACTCCCTTGAGACCTCCACTTTGCACAGACTGTGAAATCGATTCTGTCAATATCCCAAAGTTATAGCTATACCAACCAACTCTGTCTGAGATCCATAGCAAGACAGAACAGGCAGCTCACTGAACGGTCATTAGAGGACCATGACCTGACCCCATGGCTTTCATGGAGGGTCAACATGATGAGCAACCATATACAATTTCCTTTAAGCTGTATTTAAAATGCCAGGAAAAAGAGCAAATCTAATGGAGAAATAACTAAGTACCTTTAATCTTCCTAAAGACATCAAAGTTGTGAGATAAAGCTGGCTATCCCAGAGACCGAATGTTGAATGCAGAAACTACCTTACGTGTCCTGCGACAAGAGAACATGTTACCAGCAGACACAAAACTGAAGATTGGCACCTTGCAGGTGATTGTTCTGCCTCATTTTGGGACAAATCCTGTTACAAGCAGACAGCAAAACAATTTTTCTGGAACTTGAGATAATTGTTATCTGGGCCAGAATGGAAGAAAAAACAATTGGGAATATTTATTTTAAGTGCCAAGGACAAGAATAGCAATTTTCACAGCAGTAGAAAGTAGCCTTTGACTAAAACATTCTCCTTG
>NW_007727992.1:57076-63796 GCF_000696425.1 Galeopterus variegatus | reverse complement strand
GGACAAGAATAGCAATTTTCACAGCAGTAGAAAGTAGCCTTTGACTAAAACATTCTCCTTGCCCCCTGCCTCTCTCAAAATCTTCACAGCCTAGAGCAGTGTTTCTCAACCTTTTATTTACTATTTCTTTTTTTTTTTTTTTTCCTTTTTGTCTTTTTTCGTGTCCGGCAACGGATCGCAACCCTCAGTGTCGCGCCCATACTGGACCGGGACTGGCAACGGGATTGCAACCCTCGGTGTTGCTCCCGTACCTCGCTCAGCCAGTGAGCGGGAACTGGTCTGTATGTGGGATCTGAACCCTCGTCAGGAGCGCCGCCACGCTCCCAAGTGGCGCACTGTAGCAGTGCGCCACCGGGCTGGCCCTTATTTACTATTTCAATAAGGAGCTTGTTTAGACATTTTTTCTGATTCTCTCCCTTTCCATGATATTTTAATACCATAAATATATCTGTTTATGTACCAAATCCTTTATACAGAAAAAGTAAGATTTTTTTTCATCCTCTAGTGAAATTTCCTAGTTATTAATTTCCTAGGGCTGCCATAACAAAGTACTGCAAACTTGGTGGCTTAAAACAACACAAATTTATTCTCTTATGAATCTGGAGGCCAGAAGTCTGAAATCAAGGTGTCAGCAGGGCCATGCTCCCTCTGAAGGCTGCAGGGGAGAATCCTTCTGCTGTAGACTGGATGCCCCTGCAACTTCATTGAAGCTTAAATCCCCACTGTAACTGTTGAGAGTGGGAAATTCTACTATGGTAATTGAAAGGTGAGGCATTGAAGAGGTGATTATATTGTAGGACCATACCATAGTGAATGGATTAATAATGATGGTCAGGGGCATGGTTCTGAGANTAGAAATAATGTTTACCAGCTGTCTGGGCATCCCTCAAGTTGACACATAAAATTAGCAATCGCAACTTCTCAACAGGAAATTATGAAGCTGCCTGTCCCTGGCCCATCTGAGATTGCCCTGGTGTAAATAGGGGAGCCATGCCCAAGAGAGTACAAGCCCAGCACCACACTGAGCCAATTATGCCATGAAAACACTGGGTGCACCTGCCAGCCCTGGTACACTGCTGCAAGGATTCTTCTATGTGACTTCTCTTTTTGAACTGTAAAGAACCTACATACTGGTTTTCCTGAGAAAATATTATGTCACGTGCTTACAAATAATCTGCTTTTCAGAACATTCATTGCTGCATAACAAGTTAAAATTTGTGTTCATAATTGTGTCTTCTCCCTCCAAGATGCATCAAGAATTCTTGGTCATTTATCCTGCGCTTATGATCATGTAAATGTTACTCATTTTACATATCCCTGGGCAGAGCTAAGCATTTGTGTGAATCTAAATGATATTTGGGGGCCATTGTTGGAAGGAAAAGCTGACCATTCCCTCCTTCATATAATCTATCATATATTTTTGTATATATGATAAAAGACCTGGGTAGATGGGTTGCATTGTCTGGGCAGCATGCAACGTTAGCTCTGTTGAATTGCTTCTTGGTTTGATGCCTTCAGCCTGTATTGAGGTCCTTATGGACAGAGCCCTGTGAATCTTCTCATTCTTTCTGTTGAAGAACAATGTTGAGACAGTCGTGTTTTCTTCCTGTAGCACCCTCTTGGGAAAATTCCCATCTTCAGCACCAAGAAGATCACTACCTCTCTTGAGTGATGGGTCTGTTTTTTGGTCTTATGAATGTTGGAATCATATATCTAAACATGTTTATTTTATTGGGTTGGAAGCTGCAAAGCTTAGAACCAATTGGTGGTTCACTATGGCTAGGCTGAGCCCCAGCCCCCAACACAAGCTCATTCCTATTTCTTTTCTAGTATTTTGTTTTCTTCTGCATGATCTAAAATTTGTGCTCTTTTGATGTATTTTCGTTTTCCTTGTAAGCTTCCTTGTATTCTTTCTGAAATAAATAGAAAACATATTTTTAAGTAAATAAAGATTTATCTGGGAGAGAAATCAGACTAATTATGTATGATCCCAATGGGCAAAATGAGAATTTCCTTCCTTCCTTCCTCCCTCCCTCCCTCCTATTACTCAACAAATATTTGACATGTGGCAATTATATTACTGAACTAGGGGATTTAGGGAGATCTAGGAGGCAGCTTTTAGCTGTTTAAGAAAGGACTTTCTAATGCTCAGACCTTCCCACAGATAAACAATTACCATTTGTACAAAAACTTTATATTTTACAACATTCTGTGAACATTTGACCTTATTTTGCCTTCACAGCAATGTGCAATGGTAGGCATTATTATTATCTGCATTAATCAAGAACCTGCGCTTTAACGAGAATCTTAGCCGAGGTAACAGTCTTAGTATCTTTTGTGCTGCTGTAACAGGATATCTGAGACTGGGTAATTTACAAAGAACAGAAATTTAGTCTTGCACAGTTCTGAAGGCTGGGAAGTCCAAGATCAAGGTGCCAGCAGGTTAGGGCTCAGTTACTCTGCTTCCATGATGGCCTCTCGAAGGGTGCGTCCTCTGGAGAGGAGGAATGCCATGTCCTCATGTGGCAGAGAGCAGAAGAGAGAGAGCAAGAAAGAACACCACTCCCACAAGCTCTTTTAATAGCGACATTAATCCATTTATGTGGGTGGCCCTCCCATTAGTCCCTGCCTCTCAATACTGTTGCACTGGGGACTAAGTTTCCAACACATGAATTTTGGAAGACAGATTCAAACAGTAGCAGTAACTCAGCTGCTAAATGGGGGAGGTTGGAATTGTCTCATATTTTTCTGGTTTCCAACCCTTTGTATGCCCTTTGCATTACCTAATACTCCCCACCACCTGTCCCCTCCTTCAGTCCCCTGTGGTTACTATACGCTATCAGTCAGAATATGCTTCATTTCACTTTGACAAACTTTTTACTTAGAATGTGAATAACATTTCACACAGTGTCATTTGTATTTTTATTCTCTGTGATTTAAAAGACAATGGAAATATGCCAAATATGTTTCTCGTTTCATGCTTCAAAGTTTTGCTTCAAGAGATAGTTTTCCATACAGGGACATTGTGAATACCACTGGAAAGCAAGTGGTTTAGTGTGCCAGGCATTCAACACTCCATCAGATCCAGCACGTTGTTGTCAGTCACCCCACACCACCACCTCTCCCTGGGAGGAGAGCTCTAGTTTGCCCTTCATGTACATGCATATTGTGTGATATCTTAGGGAGAGCAAAACCACATATTCTGGAACAAACTTTGTGCTTGTTTTAGCATGCCCCTACAGCAACTAGAAAGACACTTCCTTCTCCAAAACCAATATAAAAGTGGAGAGCATTAATTTATTTTTTTTGGGGGGGGGAATGTGGGTGTGAGGAAGCTTCCTTACCATGTTCTTATTTAGCATAGAGAAAAAAATTCTAGGACATTAAAGTATTTGGAGATATATTGAGTCATGCTTTGTTTTCCTTCCTCAGTCTCATTATATCTTGCTGAAATTCCTGAGGTCTATGGCTTGCATATGGTACTCTACCTTAGCTTCCAGAGAGATGAAATGCAATTTCTCCCTATTTTAATTGTTCTTTGGTCATTTCAAAGGGGCCCTTGAATGTAAGCCCTTGTATGTAATACATAGGTCATGGTAAGTTAGGTTGTGGTGTGGTAACAGTCCGCCTCAACAGACGAAGGTTTATTCCTTGCCTGTGTCCATTGTGGATCAAATGGGGGATATGGTCCTCAGTGTCTCTACTCTGGGACCCAGGATAGAGCAGCCACCACCTAAGAGATGTGGGTCACTGTGGCAGCAGGGAAAAGAATGTCACAGCCTATGCAGTGGCCCTAAAAACTTCAATTCACCAAAGCAAGTCACATGGCCACACCGTACTTCAAGGAACAGCGAAGTATAAATCCACAGTATGCCCATGTGGAAAACTCAAAGCATTTGGTATAGTGAATTAGTGAATCTCTGTGCTACACTTAAATCTTATCTGGAAATTTCAGCATTTACATTTTTGGCAAAAACCATGGAAACTTTTACTAGGATTTTGTAATCTGGAAACCAAAACTGTTACTTCCTGCCTTTACTTTTGTTTAATATTTTTCAGGTAGTCTCCCATCCAAGTACTAACCAGCCTGCTAAAGCTTTGGTGGCATGGCCACAGACTGCCTTGTACTTTTGGGTAGGTAACTTAACCCCTCTGAGTCTAGTTTCCTTATCGTAACATTTCAATAATAGCCCCCTGTCTGGCTACCTTCATGGGCATGTTGATATCAATGAGATTCTATATATGAAAACATTTTGAAATGTGAAAACAGCTTTATAAAGAAAGATTGTTCAGGGCCGGTCCGTGGCTCACTCGGGAGAGTGTGGTGCTGATAACACCAAGGCCCCGGGTTCGGATCCCATATAGGGATGGCCGGTTAGCTCACTGGGTGAGCGTGGTGCTGACAACACCAAGTCAAGGGTTAAGATCCCCTTACTGGTCATCTTTTTTTAAAAAAAAAAAGAAAGATTGTTCATATTATTGCCATATGCCTCTTTTAGCTAGAATAATAATTTCAACCCTATTATCACTTAGATCAAAGATAAAATACACTCATTTATAGACAGGCACCTTTCTCTGCAAATGATTATATTCAAAATTAATACACACATTTGGAGAAAAACACCGTGATCAAGATAGCACCTGGAACAACTTTCCAATAGTCACTTTCATGGGGGTCTGGACTCATGACTCATTTTGTCTTTACAGCCTTATGGGAATTTGTATTAATCAGACCAGGAAGGATAGTCTCCACAATTTGTTGGCTCTTTGTGAGTTGACAGATGAAAGACTGATCATTAGAAAAGAGCACACAGATCTTTAATACTGCATACTGTGAATGGATGATAAGATTTCCTGGGCAGTGTGAGGAACTCATTTAATATCTTCCCATTTTTTCATGGCAGTTTATGATGATCTTCCTTCCTTGGGGCTCCCTAAGAAGGAACACTGACATGTGCTCTTCTCAGGTTCAGCACAGCAGTTTCCATTTTCCCTAAATTTCACACAACAACATGCAATGTGCACTTTTTAGCTCTGCCCTCCCCAAGACCCCCTACACTGGGCACATATCTCCAGGTGGGTAGCACATTTGCCTTACAAAAGTTGGCCCTTTGTTCTTATTTTCTTTCACTTATTAAACACTGATTAAACTCTTTGGAGATACTTCAAAAAGTCCCTGGAAAGACTCCTACTATCTTTTAATTCTATTTTTCCACAAACTTTTGGAATAGACAGGTGTCAAGCACTGTGCTAGTGACCCAGGGAGTATAGAAGCAAGATTAATAAGACCCCACCTGCCCTTGAACAGTGCACGATCGAGTGGAGGACCCAACAATGCAAGCAGGGATTCCTGTACACCATGTTAGACATGTCCCAGAAGTATGTATGAGGTGTTCTGGCAGCTTAGACCAGGGGACCTAGCTGTTCTGGAGGTCAGGGAGAGCTCCAATAGGAGATAAAAATGCAAGCTGAATCCTGAGGATGACTAAATGGCTGTGAATACAAAGGAAGAGAATTGGAGGCAGAGAAATAACATATATAAAGACCTAGAGGTTCAGAAGACTTCCCATGATGAAATTTGTATAATTGGGGGTCATGGTGCCCTGCAGAGCTAGAAAGACGTGCAAGGTTAGCTCTGTGCCAGGGAGGCCTCCGGCAGAACCAATCACCATCAACCTGGGGGGAGGTGATGGGTAGCCAAAGGTTAATGTACATTCAGTACAGCTTGGGGCGGAGCCCAGACAGCCCTTTCCACGTTTCCTCCCTCCTTCCTTTTCTACTCCTGTGCCTCCTCCCTGACCTCTCACTCCACCCCAACCCCCCCACCCCTCTGGCCCTGGGTTTTGGTTCCATGGAGCTGCTACCCCTCATGGCCAAGCCCAGGACACTCTGCCCCTTTGGTCTGAGGTTGCTGAATCTTGGGAAGATAACAGTGGATCCTTACATTCCTCAGAACTAGGCACCTACCAGACAAGTTTACTTCTCTTTTGCTAATTTTTTTCCAAAGCTTAATTTCAATGCATTATTATGCTAAAAGACTTTGTTCCCACGAGGGAAGAGGTTGGGAGGGGGCAATGCAGGTGAACAATACAGAGAATCGTGTCTGTTTACTTTCTGCGGACGAGATGAAAATCTCAGAGAGCAGCTACATCTTTGAGTTTGCTCTGTTCACTTACGTCTCTGCCAGTCTCTTCTCTCTGTGGTAAGAACAATGAGCCCTGCCCTTGGGACAGGGTAATACCTGTTCAAGAGCTTACTTAGCCACTCACCCCACCCCCAAAAATAGCCTAAAGATTTGTGATAGATTCTTCCTGTTGTATAAACCAATGGTCTTGAACTCTGACTTGGGGTAGGCAGAATAAACCAAGATAAACCAGAATACACCAGTCAGTTAGAACATCCCAAGGAGGCACTTGGTCTCAGAAAATCTGTAGTTGTTCTTTGCAATGTCGAGAAAGACCACAGGACTAGTTAGCTCCTGTCCTAACCAACAACCCTTATAGACTGGCATGATCCTAAATGATTCTCTGCATTTTCAACCATTTCCCAGCTGGCCATTCTATGTCAGTTGTGCCTGCTGAAAATAAATAAATAAATAATAAATAATAAATAAATAATGCAGTTGACCCATCATACACAGCCTTCGGGCTTTGTTCTTAGAGATTTTTTTTTTTTTTTTTTAAAGATGACCAGTAAGGGGATCTTAACCCTTGACTTGGT
>NW_007727992.1:54584-56159 GCF_000696425.1 Galeopterus variegatus | reverse complement strand
CGAACCTGGGGCCTTGGTGTTATCAGCACCACACTCTCCTGAGTGAGCCACGGGCCGGCCCAAGCACTGTATTTTGAAATGACACATTGCTTGACATGAGGTTTAAATTAATTTTGGAGCAGAGTCTTCACCTACCACCCCAGATTCTTATTGAAATGCCCTCAAAGCAGGCTTAAGAACAAAGTGCTGCTCTCCACATCCCCCACGAACCATTACGTTCTCTTTCATTTGGCCACTTTACACTGTGATCAAATCATGCGGTGATTATAACTGAATAATACCTGTTTTCAAAATTCTCCCTACTATGGCAGCATTTGGGGCAGGGACTATAAATTCTTTGCTTACGGTAGGTTTCTAATTCCACCAATATGCCTGGTACATAGTAGGCATAAATATATCTGTTGAATGAATCTTATGCAACATTCTGCTTCAAAATTTTCAATGGCTTTGTGTAGACTTCACGCTTCCTCTTGACTTAAGTATTTAATTAAGACTCATTCTGTGTAGTTTGGGCTGAAGGATTCAAAGGATATCCTTGGGTCTGTGACCCACGGCTCTTTTTATTACCTGTAAATACTTATAGAATCTAATAAGATTAGGAAGCTACCCCACCTCAGGTCCTCAATAACTCTCTTGAATTACTATAATGGTCTCTTATTTGTTGTCCTTGTTTCCTGACTCTCCCTCATTTTAATCCCTCATAACCTCTAACTCCTGAGTTAAGGACTAATCACATAATTTGCAAGGCCCTTTATTCAAAATTGCTGAAACTCTCAACACAGCAGCAGCAGTTCATTAAACCAAGCACGGGGCCCTTCTATGCACGGGGTTCTACGTGACTGCACAGGTTGCAAACCCATGAAGCCAGCTCTGCCTGAGTTCAATCCTTTTAAAGCACAGTTTTGGTCATAGTAAGCCCTTGCTCAAAANCTGAGTCCAACCAACCTGCTCTGCTTTCTCTTCTAGAATTCCCCTTTATATGCCGTATCTGTCTTCCAACCAGAACTGCTCAGTCTTCCCAGAGGTGTCTTTTCCTACCTCTGTGCCTTTGCTTGTCCTATTCCCAGTAGTGGGAAAGTTGGGCCTCCCATTTCCCACCAATACAAATTCTATATGGAAACTCCCCGATCCTTTTATTTTGAAGAAATCTTCTCTCCAACTGAATTCCTCATAGCATTTTAGCAGAGTTTTTTTGCTCATTCATTCTTTAACAAGCTCCCAGGACTGTTCTAGACACTGTGGGAGGTGATAAGATGAGCGCTGTCTGTGCCGCTCTGTGATTCTGCTGCTGAGCTCCTTTAAGCTCCCAAGGGCAGGCTTTGCCTAAACTTGCCTTATGTCTGGCCTTCATACAGTGGGCGCTCAATAAATACTGTCAATTCAATAAAAGAATGAATAAATAAAAAGTTACCACTCAACTTTCAAGAAAAAGACATACAAAAATCAAAACCACAATGAGATACCACCTCACTGCTATTGTTAATAGCAACGTTAGGACTGCTATTAACAAGTAAAGAAAGGGCCGGCCCGTGGCTCACTCGGGAGAGTGCGGTGCTGATAACACCAAGGCCACGG
>NW_007727992.1:50034-53618 GCF_000696425.1 Galeopterus variegatus | reverse complement strand
CAACATCAAGTCAAGGGTTAAGATCCCCTTACCGGTCATCTTTAAAAAAAAAAAAAAAAGTAAAGAAAAACGTTTTGATGAAGGTGTGGAGAAAAGTAACCTTAGTACACTGTTGATGGGCATGAAAATTGGTACAGCTGTTATGAAAAACAATATGGAGCTTCCTCAAAAAATTAGAAATAGAACTACCATATGACCCAGCAATCCTTCTACTGGGAATATACCAAAAAGAAATGAAATCATACTTTGAAAAGATATCTGTAATAGTAGCATCGTTCACAATAGTCAAGATATGGAAACATCCTAAGTGTCCATTAACAGATGAATGGATAAAGAAAATGTGGTGTGTGTGTATAAGTATACAATGGGGGCCGAGCTCGTGGCGCACTCGGGAGAGTGTGGCGCTGGGAGTGCAGCAGCACTCCCCCCGTGGGTTCGGATCCTATATAGGAATGGCCAGTGCGCTCACAGCGCTCACTGGCTGAGCGCGGTGCGGCCAGTGTCAAAAAGGACAAAAATAAATAAATAAATAAAATAAAATAAAATAAATAAATATACAATGGAATATTATTCGGCCCTAAAAAAAAAAAAAGGAAATCCTGTAATTTGTGACAGCATGGAAGATCCTGGAGGATGTTATGTTAAGTGAATAAGCCAGACACAGAAAGAAAAATATGGCACAATTTCACTCATATGTGGAATCTTAAAAAAAAAAAAAAAAGTCAAACTTATGGAAGCAGAGAGTAGAACAGTGGTTTCCAGGGGTGGAGAGGGGGAGAAAGAGGGGAGATGTGGGTCAAAGGTACAAACTCGCAGTTATGCAGGATGATGAGCCTGGGGATCTAATGTGCAGCCTGAGGACTGCAGTTAGTAATATTGTACTGTATAATGAAAACTTGCTATGAGAGTAGACTTTAGGTGCTCTTACCACACATGCGCACACACACACATGCACACACACACAAATGTGCACACACACACGTGCACACACACAAAGGTAGCTATGGAAGGTGATGGATATGTTAAATTGCTTACCTGTGGTAGCCATTTCACTGTAGATATATATTTCAAAACATCATGTGGTGAACCTTAAATTCATACAATAAAAAAATTTAAGAAAAGACAACCTGCAGGATGGGAGAAAACATTTGCAAACTATGCATTCAATAATTCTAATGAATTATCAAACCTGAGAGTGGTTGTGGTGACCACCAACCCAGCACTGGTGTCATAGGTGAGGTTGGTCTTAGGAACCCCCAAACTTTGCAATGGGGTTGTAAAAACTTGACAAAGAGAAGCTCTTGGTGACCCGGTCTTATACTCCATTGATCAGATGAATCTCAGGATGCCTGAGGAATAGAGAATTAACAAATCCTGTTGTTCCCTGGGGATTTCTCTTCTTCTTTATAACATTGTCACACTGGAAAATCATCTGAAGTCTTCTGGCCAGAGAGCTGCCAGAAGCATGGCTATATGAGTCTAGCCCGGGGAGACAATAGAAAGGCAATGCCTTTAGTCATTGCACTTTATGAGTTTTATGGGAAGAAATAACACTTTTGATACACCAAATACAAGAATGGTTTCCATCTAATTGAGTCCATTCATCATTCCATTAAAAAAAAATGAAAAAGCAGACACAACTGAAAAGTGAGTTTGATGAATCCATCCTCCCACGAGGACAGCCTGGGGTGTGTGTGTGTGTGTGTGTGTGTGTGTGTGTGTGTGTTGACGTGGATCTCATCCTGAAGAACAAATAAATCCTGGCTTCAAGCAAATGAAGGCTTATTTCATATGGCAGCCTCCTTGCATACAGCTGGTGGTTGCAGCATGTGGTGTTATTTAAAATTGAAGACTTTGAAAATGAAGACGTGACACTCAATTTATCATCCTCTTCTCTGAGGTTTAAAGAGCTTTCCAGAACACAAGCCAAGACTGGTTTCTCTTTTAACAGAGCAGCAAATATCTTTTCATGGGCTTAATGAGGGCTTCCCCATTTGGCATATTTCAAAGCACCTCTGTGGCTACAGAGATTGTCATAGATGTGCTTGATACAGGTAGCTTGGAACAGTATATCTTGTTCCATAGGCTCCACCAAGGACAAGGGCAGCAAGAGTAATTGTTCAGGACTCTGAAAACCAGACATTCCTTCCTGGATATCTCAGCTTGGATCAGGATTGTATTAGCTATCTATTGCTGAGCGATAAGTCATCACAAACTTAGTGGCTTAAAACAACACACATTTATTATCTCACAGTTTCTGCAGGTCAAGAGTCTGGATACAGTTAGCTGAGTCCTCTGCTCTAGGGTTCTTTCCAAGGCTGCAATCAAGTTGACAGCAAGGGCTTTGATCTCATCTGAAAGTTCAGCTGTGGAAGGATCTGCTTCTAAGTTCATTCAGGTTGCTGGGAGAATTCAGTTCCTGGAGGATTGTTTGATTAGGGGCCTTAGACCCTTTCTGGCTATTAGCTGCAAGCCACCTTCCATGTAGTCCTCCATGGACCATGTGGTCCTCTCCTACATGGCCACTTACTGGATCAAAGTATGCAAGCTGAGGGAGCACTAAAGAGAGTCTACTGGCAAGACAGAGATTGTAGCCTAATCATGTCCCATCACCTCTGCTGTGTTTGGTTGAATCTCCAACCAAAAAAATCTCCAACCATTATCTCCACACTCAAGGGGAGGGGATTGCACAGGGTGTGAATACCAGGAGGTGGGGATATTGGGGTCCATTGTAGAATCAGGCTGCACAAGAATAGTGTCCCCATTGAGGGAGTCACAGTAATATCCTCTTATAAAGGAAGTGTTGCATGTGCCTAAGTTTTCAGAAATATTTGTGGATGATTTCAGCAGGCAAATTATATTCTTGAAGAAAGTATGTTGTCCCAGTGGCAAATTTATGTCTATATATTTCTGAAAACTTATATTATGTATAAGTTTATTTTCTCCTATTTTCCACGAAATCTTATTTTCCATTCTCTTTAAAAAGTCTATTTCCTTTCATTCCTTCTTTCATTTACTAATCTAATGCAGGAAAATATTTTGTCAAATTAGAACCTGCAAAGAGCTCAGATTCCTTCAGGTTTGGCAGAGTAGACTAGAACTAAGCTAGACACTACTGTGTCTGCTCAGGGCAGATTTCTACCCTTGGCTTTTCTCAGTTTCACTCATTCTCTTTTATGCTCGTGAGGTGCTGAATCAGACACCCACACAGCTTGAGAGCTGTTTCCTAGAGCTGTCTACATGACAAAGCATTTCCAGGGAATTCCATGCTCTACTCTCCGGAGTTTTAAAACCTATTGAGTCTGTTCTCACCAGTTTCCCTTGTAAAAATTACTAAAGTTACAGATGACATTCGACTGATGACAAAAATAAAGCACCTTTGTGTCTTCTTCAAGTGAGCAATCATCTCAGGGATTAGAAAATTGTCTCTCTCTCTCTCTCTTTTTTTTTTTTGACCACAGTTAACAATCAAGCACTAAGCTAATCCATTCAATCACCCATTCACACTTTCACCTTTTACTCGTTCAAGAACAGTCATTGGCTGCTCACTGCTGGTGCAGAGAGTCACAAGTTAAAAGCAAAGT
>NW_007727992.1:47156-49457 GCF_000696425.1 Galeopterus variegatus | reverse complement strand
TCTGCATGTTCTTCTGGGGACTCAGGTGCTGTCAGAAGCCTGCCTGGGCTGGGTCGCACCTGAGAGTATACAACCTTCTTCCTTTCAACTTAGTTGAGGGTACTGGATGGAGAAGGTAAGGCAATAGAAGGGGTATTAGGAACCTGAAGGCTAGAGAGGGTGATCAGAGTCTTTAAAAGAAGAGGCAAGTTGGTGGATACCTGAACCTGTGGGGAGTCCTAAAGGTAGTTCTCAAACAGGTTAGTGTACATCAGAATCTCTTGGGGAAAAGATTCCCTTTTTAAAATGCAAACTATCTGTCTCTATTCCCAGCTACTTTGACTCAGTAGTCTAAATATGGCCTAGGAATCTGCATTTTCACCTACCATTCTTCACAATTCAGATGGTGGAGGTCTACAAAGCACCATTTAGGAACAGTGGAACCTTAGCAAAATAGATAGATCCCATGTAAACCATAAGAAAAAAATCCAAGAAATGAATTTACTATTTGTTTTTCCCTTCGTTGATTTTAGACATATAATCACAAATACAATATAATGTACTTATTATTTTTGATCAGAGGTGGAATGATGATGATGCATATTAGATAAAGGAAACCTGAAACTGAACCAACTAGCTGCTTGATTCAACCATTCATCGACTCCATCCGAGGAGCATTCACTTGCTTTTTTTCCTTTCTTTCATTCAAGAATGTAGCTACCTATACTTTATGAATGAAAGTCAGCAGCCTTTCACAGCAAGACAAATAACGCCAGCTTTGGACACCCAGACAATGTCTGCTCTATATTTGTGTCTCTAAATGCACCCTGAGCACACACTGCTGTTGTTGTCTCTCAGGGAAAGCAAAGCAATGTTTTGCAAATACAAGGACTTGGTAGAGGAAATCTATTAGAGAAAAAAAGAGCAAGGTGCAAGATAATTAATATAATATAATGTAACGTCATTTAATGCAATATAATATAACCAAACATCCACCCATATGTGTGTGTATATATTTGTAATATCTTTATAATGTAAAGTTTTTATGATTTTTATGAAATATTACGATATAATATTTTTATGAGAAAAAGAGGTGAAAGACAGCCTCTGTAATGTTAATATTTTCNATATAATATAATGTAACGTCATTTAATGCAATATAATATAACCAAACATCCACCCATATGTGTGTGTATATATTTGTAATATCTTTATAATGTAAAGTTTTTATGATTTTTATGAAATATTACGATATAATATTTTTATGAGAAAAAGAGGTGAAAGACAGCCTCTGTAATGTTAATATTTTCCCCCCTTTGGGGGGACAAGGAATGAAACTGGTTTGGGGAAATTACTACTTTTACTTTTTAGATCATTGTAATATTTTACTTGTTAACAGTAAATCTATTTTTTGTATTAATTTGTTTAAAAAATAGAATATTACAGTATATAATAACTGCAAGAAAATTCTAGCTTTCAGGGACTAGGCCCCAGGTATGAAAAGTGAAAGGAAGAGCCTAAATTAGAGGTAGATGAACTTCAACAGGCTTCCTGAGAAATGCCTTAGCTCCATGTCCTCCTAGATTACAGTTGCTAATGATTTGAGGTCATCTAAAATCTGTTTTCTTCTTTTCTCAATGTGTGCTTGCTACAAGGGATATCACTGTCACCAAGAGGCCCAGTAGGGATCAACATTTGAAAACAAAGCACCCACCCCCAAAATAAGTGATAAGATGGCAGTATTTCTTTTTTTATTTTTTTCCTTTTTGTCTTTTTTCGTGACCAGTAACGGGATCGCAACCCTTGGTGTCGTCCCCGCACCGCGCTCAGCCAGTGAGCGGACCAGTCTCTATATGGGATCCGAACCCTCGGTGGGAGCACCGCCGTGCTCCCAAGCGCTGCACTCAACTGAGTGGGCCACCGGGCCAGCCCAAGATGGCAGTATTTCTGATAAGACATCAATGGTGCCCTGATTTCAGAATTGAGATTTTTGCTACTAAAAGTGACCAACTATTTGTTCCTTAATAGTGACAGCAAAAGTCCTGGGGTCTGCCCCAGTTTTGGTCATGGACATACTCTCACTGAATGAATCTTTAAAAGCGAGTAGAAGCATCCCCTCTGCTGTGGATTGAATGTCCCCCCAAAGTCACTGAAGCTTAATCCCTGCTGTAACTGCTGAGTAGGAAATTCTAGTATGATAATTGAAAAATAAGTTGTTGCATCTGGCCCCTCCTACAACCAAGAGATAGAATGCCTAGTGAGCCTATTTGGATTTTGGAGGCAACACATTCCTCATTTGGGTGTGTTACTCTGGCCCATCTA
>NW_007727992.1:43946-45640 GCF_000696425.1 Galeopterus variegatus | reverse complement strand
TGGCACCATTCCCCGGGGTGATCAGCCAGCCACCTGGTGGCAGGTTGATTACATTGGACCATTTCCATCATGGAAGGGGCAGCGTTTTGTCCTTACTGGAATAGACACTTACTCTGGACATGTATTTGTCTTTCTGGAATGAAATGCTACTGCCAAAACAACCATCTGTGGACTCACAGAATGCCTTATTCACCATCATGGTATTCCACACAGCATTGCTTCTGAAACTCACTTCACAGCCAAAGAAGTGCAGGAATGGGTTCGTGCTCATGGAATTCACTGGTCTTACCATGTTCCCCATTATCCTGAAGCAGCTGTTCTGATAGAATGGTGGAATGGCATTTTGAAGTCACACTTACAGTGCCAGCAAGGTGACGATACCCTTCAGGGCTGGCGTGAGGTTCTCCAGAAGGCTTTATATGCTCTAAATCAGTGACCAATATATGGCACTGTTTCTCCCATAGCCAGGATTCATGGGTCCAGGAATTAAGGGGTGGAAATGGAAGTGGCACCACTGACCATTACCCCTAGGGACCCACTAGCAAAATTTTTGCTCCAGTCCCTGCAACTTTATGCTTTCTGCTGGTCTAGAAGTCTTGGTTCTGGAGGGAGAAATGCTTCCATCATGAGACACAAAAAGGATCCCACTGAACTGGAAGTTATTGCTGCCACTGGGCCACTTTGGACTTCTCACGCCTCTGAGTCAACAGGCTAAGAAAGGAGTTACGGTGTTGGCCGGGGTGATTGATTCAGACCATCAAGGGGAAGTCGGGCTACTATTTCACAATGGAAGTAAGGAAGATTATGTCTGGAATACAGGAGATACCTTAGGACGTCTCTTAGTACTACCATGCCCTGTGATTAAGGTTAGTGAAAAATTACAAGAACCAAATCCAGACAAGACTGCGAATGGCCCAGACTCTTCAGGAATGAAGGTTTGGGTCACTCCACCAGGTAAAGAACCACGACCCGCTGAGGTGCTCACTGAAGTCAAAGGGAGTAGAGAATGGGTGTAGAAGAACATAGTTATAAATACCAGCTTTGACCATGTGACCAGTTACAGAAACGAAGATTATAATTGTCCTCCCTATTGTGTTAAGAANTGATCATTAGTTCCAGGTGTCAGCTTGATTAGATTAAGGGATACTGAGAAACCTGGTACAGCTATCTTTTTAGGTGTGTCTGTGAAGGTATTTCCAGAAGAGATTAGCAATGTGGACCTAAGTGGACTGGGTGGGAAAGATCTGCCCTCAATATGGGTGGGAACCATCCAATCCACCAAGGACCCGGAGAGAACAAAAACAGAAAAAACAGGAAAAGTCACTCTCAAAAAAGGCTAATTGCTCTCTGTCTGCTGGAGCTGGGATGCACTCTGCTCTCCTGTCTGTGCACCATCAGAACTGGAGACTCCTCAACTTTCGGTTTCCAGGACTTACACCAATGGCACCATCAGCTTCCCTGGTTCTGAGGCCTTCAGACTTGGACTGAGACACACCATCAGCATCCAGTTTGCAGACGGCCTACCACGGGACTCCTCAGCCTTCGCAAGTGTGTGAGCCAGTTCCCCTCGTAAATCCCCTCTCATGTATTTATATACATATTCTATTGGTTCTGTCTCTCTGGAGAACCCTGACTAATCTCCTCCCCCAATTGCATATTGATATTGATATTAGCCTACTAGTAGTGCTCAATTA
>NW_007727992.1:40521-43460 GCF_000696425.1 Galeopterus variegatus | reverse complement strand
TGATCATTAGTTCCAGGTGTCAGCTTGATTAGATTAAGGGATACTGAGAAACCTGGTACAGTTATCTTTTTAGGTGTGTCTGTGAAGGTATTTCCAGAAGAGATTAGCAATGTGGACCTAAGTGGACCGGGTGGGAAAGATCCGCCCTCAATATGGGTGGGAACCATCCAATCCACCAAGGACCCGGAGAGAACAAAAACAGAAAAAACAGGAAAAGTCACTCTCAAAAAAGGCTAATTGCTCAAAACAGGAAAAGTCACTCTCAAAAAAGGCTAATTGCTCTCTGTCTGCTGGAGCTGGGATGCACTCTGCTCTCCTGTCTGTGCACCATCAGAACTGGAGACTCCTCAACTTTCGGTTTCCAGGACTTACACCAATGGCACCATCAGCTTCCCTGGTTCTGAGGCCTTCAGACTTGGACTGAGACACACCATCAGCATCCAGTTTGCAGACGGCCTACCACGGGACTCCTCAGCCTTCGCAAGTGTGTGAGCCAGTTCCCCTCGTAAATCCCCTCTCATGTATTTATATACATATTCTATTGGTTCTGTCTCTCTGGAGAACCCTGACTAATCTCCTCCCCCAATCGCATATTGATATTGATATTAGCCTACTAGTAGTGCTCAATTAACAGGCTGGTTATCTTAGCTATTATAGTCGTAAACCAGAAAAGTTTGATTTTTAATTTAAGAAATGACTGAATATTATATGGTTCCACTTATATGAGGTACATATAGTAGTCAAATTCATAGTGACAGAAAGTAGAATGGTGGTTGCCAGGGGCTGGGGAGAAGCAGGGATGGGGAGTCATTGTTTAGTGGGTGTAGAGTTTTAGTTGGGAAAATGGAAAAGTTCTGGAGATGGACAGTGGTGACGGTTCCACAACAGTATGAGTGTACTTAGTGCCACAGAACTGTACACTGAGAAATGGCTAAAATAGTAAATTTTCTGTTATAAGTATTTTACCACAATAAAAAAAAAGAAGAAATTAATGAAAGAACTTGATAGAAAATGCAAGATGCTTGCTGAGATGATATGGTAGAACACTTTAAAAAATAAACATACGTATATGAGATAATCGATATGTTTTGTCTTTTATCAAGGGAATGGTTACAATTTATTCATATGGAAAATAATATATATACACACATATATATAGTCATATATTACACAGATGAAACAGAAAAGTTGGAAATACTACAAAGAACTTTTATTTCCTCAGCCATTTAAGAATAATTTACCAATCTGATGCTCTAACGCTCTGACTAGTATGTATAATATTTCCTATAAACAAAGCTATTCTTCCATAAAATTGTTATACAGTCATCAAAATTAGGAAATTTTATACAACCATCAAAATTAGGAAATTAACACTGATATGTTATTACCGTAAAATTATTACCATTCAATCCTTATATGGCATTCAAGTTTCTTAATAATATCCCCTACAGGAAAAGGACCCAGTTCAGAATCACAAGTTGCACTCAGTTGTCATTTCTCTTTCATCTCCTTCAGTCTGTAACGGCTCATTCTTTGCTCAACATTCATGACCTTGACAATTATAAGTCAACTATTTTGTAAAATGTCCCTCAATTTGAGTTTGTCTGATGTTTCCACGTGACTAACACAGGTTCTGCCTCTTTGGCAGGAATATCACAGAAGTGATGCTGCATTCTTCATCCTGTTGGGTGGTCCATGGTGTCAGTTTGTCCCATCACTGGTGATGTTCAGTTTGATCACTTGGTTAAGGTGGTGTCTGCCAGGCTTCTCCACTGGAAAGTTACCTTCTCCAGAGCTGATTTGTCATTCAACTAAGCCTTCCTTCCTTCCTTCCTTCCTTCCTTCTTTCCTTCCTTCCTTCCTTCCTTCCTTCCTTCCTTCCTTCCTTCCTTCCTTCCTTCCTTCCTTCCTTCCTTCCTTCCTTCCTTCCTTCCTCCCTTCCTTCCTTCCTTCCCTCCTTTTCATAAACCTCTATGTTATTCAGTGGGTTATAATCTGTTTCTATCATTATTTCTATTGCCCCTAATTTGGCCTCTGAGACCAAAGCAGTCCTTTTGATGTGTTCACTCATTCCTGGAGCACTTCTTTGCTTTCTGGCACAAGCTGTTTCAGGCTCATCTTGCACTTTTCCAGTCCCAGTTTGGAATGAGTCATTTCTCCAAGAGATTTAATCCCTTTTGGTGGAGAATGATATCTAGAAACCCAGATTTGGGGACCAGGTATTCTCATTTTTATTGGAGTGTTATTGCTCCTAGACTCTCTCTGTGAACAGAGCTGGGGAATATATGTCTGTGTGCTTATGTTACATGTATGTACACATATGCACACATCTATTTCTCCATGTCTGTCTGTCTATTGAAAACCATGAGTTAATACCAGTACCTCTAATTTCAGTTCAACACCACATGTTTCATTCTGTTTTTCTCACTTTCTATATGTATTATTCCCTTCTTGGACACATAGAAACCTGGCTCCCATTATTTATAATGTATTTACTTATTTGCTGAACCTTCCCGTAGGTAACCAGTCTCCCATTTGCCCACCATCCTCATTTTGACTTGACTGATGTTCAATCCCATGTTGATCCTAATGGGATATTGTTTGATAATGCCTCACATATTAAAAATAATCAAGGTAAACTTTGTTTTGGCATACTGTAACTTTTAAATACTTTATTATACATAATTTATTACTTATAACTCATTCCATTCAGATAGCCACCTTCTTAGAGCTTCAAGAGTTAACGTCTATACCAATAATGGATATGTCTTCAGGGTTGGTTGTAATTTTGATGTGGTGTAAAGTTAAAAGAAAAAAGGTAATAACTTATTGGAGGTACTTCAACATCTGAAAATAATCTCAATTATTAAGGTTAAAGCCAACACTAAAGGACATGCCCCAAATGACTGATATATAAACAAGCAACCATTGTCCATATG
>NW_007727992.1:37428-39460 GCF_000696425.1 Galeopterus variegatus | reverse complement strand
CCGAACCCTCGGCGGGAGCGCCGCCGCGCTTCCCAAGCGGCGCACTGTAGCAGTGGGCCACTGGGCTGGCCCCATGACCTCAGATTGTTGCTAAGTCTTGCGTCCTCCCCTCCTGCTTGCTTGGGCTTGGCAGTTGCTCTTGCTTTGGTTTCTGACCTGGCTTGAAGTGCTGAGTGTGGTAGAGGCCTCTCTTTTCATGAGGGGATTGAAGGCACATGGCACTGAAGCGAAACGTATTCTAGAACATTTTTGCCTTTTAGCGCAGGAAGTCAAAGCCCAGAACTACTCTAAAAAGGATTGGTCATTGCTAGAATTTTATTTGGATGGGAAAATCCTATGATTTGCACACTCTTGTATTTTATCTAGTTAATGTGCTTCTTTATACTGTAACTTTAATATTCACTGTAAAAAGCAGTATTATTTAAAACACTTCCCTGTACTAAAATATTTTTCCTGAGACCAGTCTCAGTGTCTGACATCTGAACATTAGAGATTCATTTGATGAAGAAGGGAGCTTTAAAACATTTTTAGTCTTTAAGTGCTCTCCATGGAAATATGAATCTCCATGAGAGGATTGTGAAGCTGGGAGAGGTTCTGGGGTTCCTGAGATAAATTTCACTTTCAGAGCCATCCTGTCTCCTGCCCACTATTTTTATTTTAACTTCTCAAACACTTTCTCATGTTTTGGTTTAGCACTTCTAAACCAAACTATGCTATGGGAATGCTGCTCATAAATATAGGAAATTAAAAGGGAAGCAGTTATTTGTACTGTTGGGGACAAACACATTTAGCTCAAGTTCATTTTTGTAAATTGCTGAAGATGCTGGCATAGAAAAGCTTCCTCTTAAGTTAAAGAATGCCTGGAGAAAAATGATCTGTAATGTTAAGTATAACCTTGTGTCAAGGCAGCGGGCCCAGAGAACTAGGGTGCAGGTTGGGGAGTGCTCGAGGACAGCTTGGGAGGCAGAACCATCACCCTAGGCTGAGGGTCTGACAGGTGGGAGAAACAGGCTTCTGGCTCCCATCTTGTATATCACGCCCACAGTCAACAGAGCAGGCTTCAGGGGAGAACTGCAGGGCCTGCTGCCACCCCTGAGTTCCAGAAGAAGTACCCCTACTCTGGGGCCAATTACGATCCTGAAAGACATGATTCCGGATGCCATAATCCTGAATCTTGAGATCCTGAAAAATCAAAATTCCTCTAGTGTAAAATCCCCCAAATCACTATCCCAAAAGATTAAAATCCCAAATGTTGAAGTCCTGAAAGCTGAATTTCAAAAAAAGCAGCTTCACGTAGAAAATGAATGTGAATGTATTCTCTGAGGAAAGCTATGACCTAAAACAAACAAACAAACAAACAAAAAAAGCAGCCATTCATCACGATGCAAGACTTCAAAATATAGTCAATGATCGTGTGAGTTGGCCAGCCCTTATGGGATTACCTCCGTGCAAGTGCCCTAATATCTCTGTAATACACTTTTTCATGTGTTGAATTTTCTTTTCAGTTTTTAAAAATCTTTTTTTAGTTTTCTCCCCCACTATTGTGAGGGTTATTTTTTTACAATTGACTACACTATGTATTTCATCTTTGCATCATTTCCAGTACTGGAGGTATATATTGTCTAAAAAGTATTAGAGAGTTCTGTTTGGATTTATGCATTTTTTGCAAATTTGACTCCACAAAAGTACATCATCACAACGTTGACTGTGTGTAAGCATTGTGCATGTATGCAGAAACTCAATAAATGAAGAGTTGTCCTTTTATATTTACATCTGCATTTGTAAAAACATCACGTTTCTCGAGATCTTGGCTCTTTGAGCAACTGCCTATGCAGTGGCAATCCACTGTGGTTTTTGGTCGTTCCCATCAAAAGACTTAGATTGTCCATCTTGGTATTTTAGATGATGGCAATTATAAAGCTGATGCACACAATTACCAACCACAGTGGTATGTGTTCACATTTTTCACTTTTTGAACTATTTCTTTTTTTTTTTTTTTTTTTCCTTTTTGTCTTTTTTCGTGTCCGGCAAC
>NW_007727992.1:32627-36428 GCF_000696425.1 Galeopterus variegatus | reverse complement strand
TTTTTGTCTTTTTTCGTGTCCGGCAACAGATCGCAACCCTCAGTGTTGCGCCCGTACCGGACCGGAACCGGCCACGGGATTGCAACCCTTGGTGTTGCTCCCGCCCCTCGCTCAGCCAGTGAGCGGGAACCAGTCTGTATGTGGGATCCGAACCCTTGGTGGGAGCGCACACCGCGCTCCCAAGCGGCGCACTGTAGCAGTGTGCCACCGGGCCGGCCCCTGAACTATTTCTTTATGCATATGGTTCATCTGCTCATAACTGTTATACCTGTGTGACTATTATTAGTATACCTGAGTATTTATGATTGCAGAAATATGTTATTATTGCCTATTTTATTGCATAAAGAGGCCTATGACGTGTTCTGTCATGTTTCTCTGTTTCTCAAATCAACACCCTTTTAAAAATGTAAATAAATGTCTTTTAAAGAATTTTTTAAAATTATTTTTTCCAGAATTATACTTTTTAGATTTTGATCTTTTGGGATTGTGATTTTGGGGAATTTTGTCTTTTGGGATTTCACATTCAGGATGATGGCATTTGAGATTGTGTCTTTAGGGATTATGTCCCTGACTCCCCTTCTGTCCATTCATCTATTAATAGCATAGAAAGTGGCTCACCCAGGAACCCTTCACTCCACCAAGCAAACTTGTCTATGCCCTGAACTTTCTCACTTCCTACCAGCCAATACTTTCTAAAGAAACCCAGAGCCATCATTAAATAGCCATGAAGTAAACGGTGTGACTCTNACTCCACCAAGCAAACTTGTCTATGCCCTGAACTTTCTCACTTCCTACCAGCCAATACTTTCTAAAGAAACCCAGAGCCATCATTAAATAGCCATGAAGTAAACGGTGTGACTCTGCAGGAAAGCTATGGAATATTGATGTGGTTTGTGAAATACAAACCCATCACAGCTGATCTCTTAAACCAGAGGTTATAAAGGGTCATGGATGGCCCTTTGATCCACAGGATTCTTTAAAATCTTTTACTTACTCATCATTTTCTTGGAGGAGCTTTTACACAAAAATAAAGATTTTTCTAGTTTTCCTGGAGAAAATTCAGAAGATCTGGATACACCCGACCCACCTATCTTCCTACACAGTGGTAGTTGGCTAGGGCTGGGTAGAGGTTACCCCTTTTAGATGGTGTGGAGGCTCCTGACTGGTCACAGTCCTCACTATTCCCTGTCGTTCCTCTACCCAGCCCACTTTTCTCATTTAAAATCTATGCCTGGCCTCTGTATGCTGAGCTTGTAAAAATCACCTAAAACTATCCTGAGCTAACACCTTAGCCAGGTGGGAGTAAGTCAGAGAAAATGGCACAGACGATAACAAAGGAGTGAGTTAAAAACAAAAGTTATTCTATTTCAAAATGTTTAACCCTGACACTCCCTGCAGACTGTATAACCTTAGCCTGACCCTGACTTGGTCCTTCTCACCGATTCAGGTTCACTGCCCAGAAATGCATTTGTGTCAACCTCATTGGGCAAACGTAGGAGGTGTGGGTGGAATGTTCTCTCTCATTCATTGGAAAGGACCCGTTTATACTTCAGTTTCCCTTAAAGAGTCTGAGAGTTCTGGGACCAAGAGTACTGGGTCTGGGAAGCAAGAGACAACCTGCTCTTGCCCCAGACCTTTTGTCAGTGTCTGCTCTCCAAACCTGTGCCGCCAGGGACTGCTCACACGTCAAGCACAGCTAACAGTCAGCAAGAAGGGCATAGAGATGACACTGGACAGTTTCCTTCCCAGGATTTAGATCCTCAACCCAGGAGTAACCCCTGCTATCTTCATGCTACAGTAAGTTTGTAGGAATAGAAAGAAAAAAAGTGGATATGGAAGAACATGGATTCTAGAAATCTGAGAGAGTAAAACAAACTATTATTCATCCTTTCTTTAAAAATAGGTCATGTTCATATTTGGCATTGGAACATGATATCCAATGGGAGTAGTTGGCTTGAGTGGTATGGAAGCAGAGCTGTGGGGTTGAGGAGGTCAAGAAACCTTGACGGGGAGGTCACATATTGCACACAGGTAATGATATTCAACTCTGTACCCCACGGATATGTACAATCAACTATGTTACAATAAAAATAATAAAAAAAGAAACTTTGAAGAAAGGGTGTGCATAAGGGGTGCACATATGATGATGGTATCAGTGTAAAGAGGGATTCTGGGGGTGTTAATGAATGTGGGCACCTGGCAAAAGTGGTGGGAGGGAAAGGTTGGTATAGTTCACTTGGTTCAAAGGGAAACATTTAAAAGTCTTATCTGAGAATGGAGGTGTAATGGGGAGAAGTAGCAAACGGTAGCTAAGCGGTTACCCAACCCAGTTTACTGATCTTTTTAATGATGGAAAGCTTGCTACCTGAAAACCAAATGATTTCTTTTGCGAGGTAACTTACCTCATTCTCTAGATTAATATAAAGCAAAAACACAGCTGTGGAACACAGCTGCCTCACTGTTTTTCCCGAGCCCTCTGATACTTGCACAGCTCTCCAGAAGAGTGTACTGTAGAAAATCGAGTTCAATCGGTTCCTCAAATATTATTTCTCATCTCCTAATGCCTTTGCACGGCTCTTCCGCAAGCAGCTTAATATGTTTCTTAGGTAACACACAGAACACAAGGTGGTCCCCGTCCGGAGGGAAATGATGATAAGCTGCTCATTTGCTGAAGTCAGAATCCTCTAGTGGCACCTGGAGGCTCCTCCTGAACGCTCTGGCTCCGCTGGTGCTATCAGCTTTCACACAGTCGTGGGAGCCGTGAAATCAGGCTCGGTGCCTTTCTCTTACTCGCCATTCTGAGTCCTGGCATACTTCTCAACTCTCTTTCCTTTCCATGCCAACTCTCACTGTCTTCATTTAGGACCTCGTTGCTGTTTCCAATCTTGTACACCCTATGCACCGTTATCTACGCTGTATGCCAGCGCCTTGCCAACATGGCCTGGAAGCCAGAGCACAAGACTGAGTGGGAGAAATCATGAGGTCCAACCTCCAGACAACACCTTCCCCACCTCACAATATACTGTCCCAATTTCCCAGAAGGGAGAAAATCTAAACTATGTGAAATAGAACGTAAATTATGATTACAGGTAAGCCAGCTATGTCAATCATGAAGCACTTTTATTTGTTCTGTGCATGTCTCAAGATTTTCAGGGAAGTAGAAGTAATAAACCTTAGTTTATTAGTTTATACGTCTCTAATCGTTATGCTCTGCTTGTGATTTGGGGGTGAAGAGTGGTGCTGTGTTTGCTAACTTTACCTGCCCCTTAGTTAAGCTTAAGCATTCAAGGCCATTTAATCTCATTTCCAGCCCCACCTCCAGCCTCATCTTTAACCACTTCCTTCAGGGCCACTGCATTGCACAACCGCAGGGGGCAGCATTGCAACATAGTGCATGTGAATGGAACCACTGCAATTGAGCAGTACCACCGACCTTCTCCTTGTCTCACACTCAAGCAAATGCCAGAAATATGTAGGCTTCGCCCTACTGATTCTTGTTTCTTTGTCTTTGATTTTGCTGGTCTCTCAACCTGGGAAAATGTTCTCACTACTTTTTTTCCAAATTCTCGGACACACAGGCACATAGCGTGCGCGCGCATGCGCGTGCGCGCACACACACACACACACACACACACACACACACACACACACACACACACTCTTTGATTAAGTGTTATTCATCCTTAAAGACATAGTCTAGGCATCGACTCCTCCAGTAAGCTTTTCTTATTTCTCCACTCACCCTCACCTTTGTTACCACTTACAACCCTGTGCTGCAATTTTGGTTGTATATACATCTTT
>NW_007727992.1:17913-31927 GCF_000696425.1 Galeopterus variegatus | reverse complement strand
ACCCTCACCTTTGTTACCACTTACAACCCTGTGCTGCAATTTTGGTTGTATATACATCTTTTCCCCACTGAACTCTGAGATTCTTAGGGTCAGACGCCATGTCCTATGCATCAATGAAGTCCCTGTTCATACCATAGTCCCTGACAGGGTCTTTCCTTTCATCCTGTGCTAACACCCTCTCTGCAGTTCAGATTTCCCATCCTGAAGCTGGTCCATTCCCTAAGTCTGAGAGATGGATGTTCTACTCCCTTCACTGAAACCCTGTCCTACTTACAGTGCTGTGATTTTATACTATGGACCCCTGAAAGACGTTAAACAGAATATTTGGTCACAAACATATTCCCATGTTCTAGGTTTGTTGAGTATTACTATTATTTAAAATTTTTTTTTTACCTTTTTAAACAATTTTTTTGCACCTGGCCAGTACAGGGATCTGAACCCTTGACTTTGGTGTTATCAGTACCACATGGTTTGTTGAGTATTAATATCATAGATGAAACATTGATAACCTAGACTAGGTTGTATTGTTTCAAGCATGGCCTAGCTCCTTTTCATAATTTACCTCAGCATCAAAGGCAGAGAGGACAGATACGCACATTTTTCTGCATATCTTGTGTGTGTGTGTTTGTGCGTATAGGTCATGTTATTCATATATGCATGAATAAACAATGTTATACAGGCATAGGGCAGTGATAGAGTTTGGATGTGTTGTCCCCACCAAAACTCATATGGGAATCTGATCCCCAATATGGCAGTGCTGGAAGCTGTTTGAGTCATGGGGGCTAATCCCTCATATATGGATTAATGCTCTCTCTGGGGGGTGGTGGACCTGAGTGAGTTCTCACTCTATTAGTTCCCATGAGAGCAGTTGTTTAAAAGACCCTGGCACCTCCTCTCTCTCTCTTGCTTCCTCTTGCCATGTGATCTGCTTGTACCCAATGGCTGCCTGCTACTTTCCACCATGAGCAGAAGCAGCCCGAGGCCTGTGCCAGATGTAGCTGTCCCAGAATCATAAGCCAAATAAACCTCTTTTCCTTATAAATTATGCAGTCTCAGGTATTTCTGTCACAGCAACACAAAACAGGCTAATACTGAAAATTGGTACTGAGGAGTGGGATGCTGCTATGCAGATACCTGAAAATGTGGATGCAGCTTTGGAACTGGGTGTTAGGCAAAGGTTGGGGGAGTTTGGAGGACTTAGAAGAAGACAAAAAGATGGGAGAATGTTTGGAACATTTTAGAGATTGATTAAATGTTTGTAACCAGAATGCTGATAGAAATGTGGACAGTAAAGGCTGTGTAGATGATGAGGTCTCAGATAGAAATGAGGAACTTATCTGGAATTGTACAAAAGATCACCCTTGCTACACCATAGCAAGGAATTTGTCTGCATTGTGTCCATGCCCTTGGATTCTGTGGAAGGTGGGACTTAAGAGTTGTGAACCAGAACATTTGGTGGAAGAAATTTCTAAGCAGCAAAGCATTAAGGAAGCTGCATGGTTACTTCTGACGGCCTACTCTGAGTTATGGTGGCAAAGGCATGATGTGAAGCCATAATTTAAAAGGGAAGCAGAGTGCAGTGTTTAGGAAAATTTGCAGCCTGGTCATGCAGTAGAGAAGTGAAGATCAGGAGAAAAATGCAAGGGTGAAGCAGACAAACTGGTTGATAAAGACATTATCTTGCCGGTGAGGCAGCCAGATGCTAATAACCAGGACAATGGGAAGAAAGCCCTGCAGGCATTTCAGAAGTCTGGAAGGGTGCCCCACCCATTGCAGGCCCTGAGGCCTAGAAGGACTGAGTTGTCCTGAAGGACAGACCTGGGGCACAGCTGCCATTGGAAACCTGCTCCCTGCATCTCAGCCACTTGGGCTGGCCTCAAATTGCCCCAAGTGTGGTTCATGCAGCAGCTATGGAGAGTAGAAGCCTGAAATCTTGGTGGCATCCACACCCTGTTAAGTCTGCAGGCCGGCAGGATGTGAAAACAGTGGAGGCATGGCAGCCTCCACCCAGATTCCAGAGGATGTATGGAAAAGCCTGGGGGCCCAGGCAGAGACCTGCCACAGGGGTGGAGCCACTGCAGAGCCCATCTGCTAGAGCAATACCAATCAGGAAAGTGGGGTCAGATCCCCCACAGAGAACCCCACCAGGGAAATGTCTAGTAGAGCCAATGCAGTGGGGCTGCTGCCAGGACCCCAGAAGTGCAGGGCCACTGGTAACGTACAACACCAGCCTGGAAAAGCCACAGGCACCAGAGCAGCCCAATGGGCTGCACCTGGTGGAGCTGTGGAAGTGAGGCTGCCAGATGCTTTGCGGGCCCAGATGCCCCACTGTGCCCAGGATGCAGGACTTGGAGTCAAAGAAGATTATTTTGGAGCTTTAAGACATAATGTCTGCCCTGCTGGGTTTTGGACTTGTTTGGGGCTTGTTTCTCCTTTTTTTTTTCTGGCCTATTCCTTCCTTTTGGAATGGGAATGTGTACCCAATGTCTGTTGCATCATTGTATCTTGGCAGTAGATAAATTTGTTTTTGAGTTTTACAGGTACACAGCTGGAAGGACTTTTGCTTTTTGGTCTCAGATGAGACTTTGGACTTTAGACTTTGGACTTTGGACTTTGGGCTTTTAAATTAGTGCTGGAAAAAGCTAAGACTTTTGGGACTGTTTGGATGGAATGTATTTTGTATGTAAGAGTGACATGAGTTTTGGGGGGCCAAGGGTGGAATGATAGAGATTGGATGTTTTGTCCCCACCAAAACTCATGTGGAAATCTGATCCCCAATGTGGCAGAGCTGTAAGCTGAGTCATGGGGGCTGATCCCTCATGAATGGATTAATGCTCTCTCTGGGGGGTGGGGGTCCTGAGTGAGTTCTCACTCTATTAGTTCCCACGAGAGCAGTTGTTTAAAAGACCCTGGCACCTCCTCTCTTTCTCTTGCTTCCTCTCACCCTGTGATCTACTTGTACCCAATGGCTGCCTGCCACCTTCTGCTGTGAGTAGAAGCAGCCAGAGGCCTGTGCCAGATGCAGCTGTCCCAGAATTGCAAGCCAAATAAACCTCTTTTCCTTATAAATTATGCAGTCTCAGGTATTTCTGTCATAGCAACACAAAATGGACTAATACAGGCAGTGACTGCATACTTAAGGAAAGAAACATTTCTATGGGAACCATCAACTGTAAAGACTTCAGTCTGTTAAAGATATATACAAGAAAGTACAACTTCTTGCGGTTTTGCTCAAGAGGAATTTTATTATTATTTTACTCAACAAATATTTATTGAGATCCTACTATGTGCTAGGTACTCTTGTAAGGGGCATATGAATGAACAAGATAGAAAAATAAATTCCTGCCCCCATAGGGCTTATATTCTATTTGGTCTTTGATTGCATTTGAGTAAGAGGTTCCATTTACATTTTTCTTAGAGCAAAATAACATTCAACTTCAAGAATAAAATGAAGTTTCCCACTTAGAGAGGGGAAATGGTTTTTAACTTTCATATGATCCTCCTTAAAACGGTTCCAAAAAAATCTTGAGGTCCATCTTAGCCAGGGCTGCTTTTAATGTTAACATTTAATATTGTATCAGGAGATGAAAATATTTTAAAATGATATACAGAAACCTCCCTTTAAAGATACCACCAAGTAACCAAATAGCTTCTCCATCTTCACTTGGCATAGCAGAGCTGATAGGATTATACTAAATTAAGTATTAAAAGCCTTACATCAATTAAACATTGCAGAGGTCTTCTGACTCTCAGCTTATGTGCAGCATAGCTGGGTGACATTGGACTGGTTTCTCTCTAATGTGTGGTTAAGGAGCAGCTATTTTCCTCAGCCAAGTCCCCTTGATGAGACCATGGTGTCACTGGGTGATCTCTGAGAGGTCATTGTTCATCTATCGTAGGTCAGACTTGGCAGTGGTGAAATAAATGTTCTTGCTACATCTGTACACATATAATCATGGGCTGTTCTGAACACATACGTCATTTTGTGGGTGGGTGAGAGGACTCTAAAAACAAAAAACAAATAGGTCTTTTCAGCCTTCTGAGCTAGAAGAAAACAATAAATGTCCTTCAACAAGGAGGATGATTCCAGGTCAGTTGTAGAAATTTGTGTTGGTTGTTGGACTAAGTAATCCCCAGGATTCCTTCCTTAGTGAATAGACTGTGTTTCCAAGAATTGTCCCTGAGTCAGAAGTCATCACTCTTTAGTTTCTTGTCAGAGTATACTCATAAACATGTACAGAAATCAATAGAAAGACTATGAAGGACTTTTGCCCAGGTTTAACCAAAGAAAAGAACTATTTCTTTTTGTCAGCATTCTTTCTGTCACAATCTATGGGCTACTTTAACCCAGCATTAGAATTATGAGAAACTATGTGAGGTGACATATTTCAGAGAGAACTTATTAGTGGCAGTAGAAGACTGAGACATGAAGGCTAATAGTGACTCCATGATATTAACTCCAGCTCTGTAACTAAGTGGGAAATCTGCAGATCAACAAAACTCAGTAAATTATTTAATTACACCCTACCTCCCACCCGTAATTCCCACAAGCACAGCTCTGGATGAACAAATACCGAGTTTTTGTTAGAGATGTTTCTTTCCTACTTGTATCTGACAGTAACATTATTTACACGGTAGTATAAAAAGATAAAGCAGTGCATGTTATAAAATATAAAAAGTCCAGAAAACTCCCCAGGATATAATACTTCTTATTGTGGGAGTGCGACTGAAATCCAGTAATGCCAAATAGATGAGAAGACTGCCTGTTTTTATATTTTAATTATCCACCTGATGGTTTAATTATCAAACCTTTTGGTTTGTTCATATATTGGAATGCTGCCTTGAACTTGACAGTGATTGTGCTTGTTTTTATTTCCTTTTTCCTCATTTAGACTTTTAAAATTATAGTAATATCTGCATTTATCCAACATTGACAAGGAATGAGAGTGCCACGTGAACACTGGATACATTTTCCAAATAACTACATTTTAGCCTAGCCAAAATATAAACACAAAAAGCCTGATCTGAATGGAAAATTTTGAAAGCCTAGTTAGTCTTAAATGCAGGTGCTGAACATCGCCACCTCTTGATGTTCTCAGGAGCTACTGTGATATGTAGGGCTGTGTGTTCCTCCACCGAGTGACCCCAAGCTGACATTTTTGTTGTTGTCTTGTACCCATTTTCATATTTTTCTTTCTCACTTGTAGTTGTTACTGTCTGAAGTAATACTTTTCCTCTTTCTCTCCAACCCCTTCTAATTGTATGCTTCTATTTCTAGTAAACCAGAAAACCATTTAACCAAACATACTAAGTGTTCTCTCTAGTCGTATGTAGAGTTTTATTTGTTTGTTTGAAATCAGGAAACATTGAGATCTTGATGAAAGGTATGGACCCCAAGTCTCTACCTCCCTCATCCTCTCAAGCCATAATTCTCCCTATAATCTTAGTCAAATTTCTGAAGCCCATCCGTGGTCCCCAGTTTAAGAATTCCTGTTCTAGGGCCGGCCCCGTGGCACACTCGGGAGAGTGTGGCGCTGGGAGCGCAGTGGCGCTCCCGCCGTGGGTTCGGATCCTATATAGGGATGGCTGGTGTGCTCACTGGCTGAGCACGGTGCGGGCGACACTAAGCCAAGGGTTGCGATCCCCTTACCAGTCACAAAAAAGACAAAAAAAAAAAAAAATTCCTGTTCTAAAGCTTGAGCATTTTCCTATATAAAAATCTTGTTGGGTTTTCCTCTAAGAGCTGGCTCATTCTTTTTTAGACCAGGAGGTTGAAGATTTTGGTTCTGTTGATGAATTTGACTCTTAATTACATATGACTTGAGCAAGCTATTTAACTACTCTAAGCTTCAGTTTCTTCATCTAGGAAATGGTGAAAATAATAACTGTCCCGCAGGGTAATTAACTGCTGGATGAGTATTGAACGATGTATATGCAAGCAAGTTGCAAAGTTCAGAAAAGTAGAACTTAGCCTGAGGATGGACTTCAGGAGTTCAGCAAACCACCTGATATTATAAGCAAAATGTGGCTTTGTCCCACATATGTGTTTTTCCTGGAAGAAGGTCCATATCTTTCATTAGATAGTCAAGAAGTTTATGACCCCAAGAAGAGTAAGAATAATGCTTATAGCATAGAGTTTATGATATCACTGGTTTATTTCCTGGTTCTTGAGGAAATTTCAGATAGCTCTATTCAAGCCCTAATTTAACCTTATCTTTCACACTCCTAGCCAGTCTTTATCCACATGATAATATTTAATGACCCACCAAATGACTCAGGCTTATCGTATAGTTAATCTAGCCCCTGATCATTTACAGGAGCATTATCAGCTATGCTCATAACATCAAGATTGGTAATATGATTTCACTTTAACTCAATTATTGTATTGTTCTTAGGTCTACTGACTAATACATTAACAATACGCCAGTGATGATGTCTTCAAGCTGTTAAGCTACTGACTTCCATTTTGGAGACATGTTAATATGCACTTGTGAAAACGGTCCCCAGTGAGCTCAGCTTAATGAATGGATGAATGAATGAACTAGTTAACTATTATTTAATTAATCAGTTAGCTAATGAATTAACTATTAAAGAATGTTAATGAATTAAGTATTAAAGAATGTGTACCTGCATAGTCATACCCTGCTACTTTGCAGCTATGCTATATTTATCAATATATCTGTATCTTTTTAAATGAATAGATGAATATATCATCTAGTCTAACATTCTCATTTCATCAACAAGAATAAACAAACTGATCTTCTCGGTGTCTATTATCTGTGTTGATTTCACTTCAAAAAATGCTATGAAGATAAAGAAAGATACAGCTATTAAAATGTTTAAAATTGGGCCGGCCCGGTGGCGCACTGGATAAGTGCGCCGCTTGGGAAGCGCGGCGGCGCTCCCACCCGAGGGTTCGGATCCCACATACAGACCGGTTCCTGCTCACTGGCTGAGCGAGGCGCGGGAGCAACACCGAGGGTTGCAATCCCGTTGCCGGTCCCCGGTCCGGTACGGGGGCAACACTGAGGGTTGCGATCCGTTGCCGGACACGGAAAAAGACAAAAGACAAAAAAAAAAAAAAATGTTTAAAATTTCAGAGAAAAGTTGCAATGTGATGGTTATAATAATAATGGTGGTTATGATGATGGTGATAGCTTATTAGAGCTGCTGTTTGTTGAGGATGTACTAAGTACCAGACTCTGTGCTGGGCACTTAAAACACATTGTATCTAATTTTCAAAACAACCTTTGAAGATAGTTATTATTGTTTTCATTTTATAGGTGGAGAAACCTGAGACTTAGATTAAGCAATAGGTCCAAGACCACAAAGCTAGTAAATGAAAACCTGGAATTTTAACCAAAGTCTGTTCGACTCTAAAGCTTGTTATTTTTTCCTACAGTTAATATAGCAGAAGCTACATTTACAATTCTTAGTAAGGTATAACCAAGCCCTCTAAAATGAATTTATTCTTATTTTTCTATTACATTTGGAAATTGTAATAGTCCATCTACTAACTTTAATAAACTTAGGATGTACCTACAATTCAACCTTTGTCTTAAAGTCAAGATGCTCTTTGAAAGATTTCAGATAAGAGGATAATATGATTAGATTTGTGTCTTTGGAAAATTGCTCTGGCTGTAGGGTTGAATGGGTTGGAATAGGATGTGATGGGAGGCACGGAGGCCGAGAGAGAGGCTGTTCTAGCAATAGCAGTAGGTTGGAGCGAAGTGAATGGACTGTGCTATTCAGGAGGTAGCCTGGATAAGCCTTGTTGGGTGACTGGATATGGGAGGTCAGAGTGGTGAAGAATCAAGGCAGATGCCTTGTGGACGCTTCTGTGTGGACACTTACACTCTTTCTGTTATTAAGATAAGCAGGCTGGTTATTAGGAGGAGGTTTACAGGTGAAAATGATGAGTTCATTTGGGGCATATTGGGTTTGAGGTGTTTGCCAAGATGTTACAATGGCCTTTGGATATTCAGTTTTGAAATTTTGGAGAGTGATCTGGGCTATAGACTTAGTTTTGGGAGTGAGCACCATACAGGTGGTTAAATAAAGCCATGGACATAAATGGAATTGCTCAAGGAGGGTAGGTACAGAAAGAAGTGAACAGAGTTTAGGCTAGAATACTACAGAACACTAACATTTAAGAGACAAGTAGCAGAGAAGAGGTAGCTAGAGTTGTGGTATTCATGGGGTACAAGGCAAATTGTCACCACTCATGTCACAGAAGATAGGGTTTTAAAATGGAAGGAGTGACCCTAGGTATTTGCCCAAAAGAAATGAAAACATTTGTTCACACAAAGACTGGTACATGAATCTTTAAAGCAATTTTATTCATAATTGCCACAAACTGGAAACAACCTAAATATCCATCAACTGGTGAATGAATAAACAAATTGTGGTCCATTTGTACAGTGGAATACTACTCAGCAATGATAAGGCACTACCTACTTATATACACATCATGGATCTATCTCAAAAGCATTTGTCTAGTGAACCAAGTCAAACATAAAAGGCTATATAACATCCGATTCCATTTATATGACATCCTGGCAAAAGCAAAACCTTGGGGAGAGAAATCAGATCAAGTGGTTGCCAGAGGCTGGAGGTAGGAGGAGTGAATTGACTTCCAAGGGATTTGAAGGAAGTGTTCGGGATGATGGTAATGTAATATCTTAAAGACAGTGGTGGTTACACACTGCATAATGTATCCAAACTTACAGACCTGTACACCTAAAAAGGGTGAATGCTACTGTATATAAATTATGCTTCAATAAAGTGGACTTAAATTACAAAAACAAAAACAAAGAAGAGCGGTCAAAATGTCAAACACTGCTTATAAATCGTGCAAGAGGAGGACTGAGATATACCCATGGCATTTGGCATTGGGAACTTTACGGTGAACAGTATCAGTGGCATGAGGGAGGCAGAAGCCAGAATGCTAAGGACTGAGGAGTATGGCAAAGATTGCTACTTGTCTCCCCAATACCCATTTTACCCTTCTTCCATGGGAATGGAGCCTCCAATTTTTGGATAAGTTTGTGACTATGCAGAGTGAGGACTGCTTGCCCATGTACCTGAATTCTGAATATGGCCATGTACCTGAATTCTGGCTGAAGACATGTAAGTGAAAGTGTCCTGTGCCAGTTTCTGGGAGCCTTCCTTAAGCGGCAGCTGGCACTGTTTTTTTACCCTTCTCCTTTGCTCCTTCCACCTTTGTGCTGGCTGGGATGCAGACGTGATGGCTGGAGCTGGAGCAGCCAATGTGGACCATGAGATGACTTTAGGAAGGGAGATCGCATATGACAGAGCAACCTTTTGAAGGAGCCTGGGTCTGTTAGCTCTTTGAGGAGTAGAGCTGCTAACCTGGCCCAGGACTGCTTATTTCTGAACTTTTAAAAAGTAGAAAAACAAATCTCTTTCCTGATTAAGCCTCTTAATTGCTGTACTCACACCTGAACTTAATCCTATCAACTACAGGGAGTAAATAAGAAGTGAGGATGTAGAGATGGTGAGTATGGATGTATGAGGGTACTTCAAAAAGTTCACAGAAGGATTTGTGTTATCTTTTATTTCTCTTTTTCCATGAATTTTATGAAGTACCCTCATATTAGCCAGTGTTCTTTAGAGAGAGAGAACGAGTAAGATATATGTATGTGTTTGTGTGTATTGTGTGTGTGTAAATATATATCTATTCTACTGTATATAAATTATACCTCAATAAAGCTGACAAAGTAAGAAAACAATATATATAAACACATAAGCTTTTATACTTATTTTATATTTTATATTTATATATATATAATATAAAATAAAAGGGAAGAATAAAAGGGAAGTGAACCTGCTTGGGTGCTTAGATGTTCAGGAAAGTCCTCCCTCAGAGACCGGCCTGAAGAGAATACATACATATATATATATATATATATATATATATATATATGAGGGGATTTATTAGGGAATTGGCTTATGTGATCATGGAGGCCGAGAAGTCCCATGACAGGCTGACTGACAGTTGGAGAAACTGGGATGCAGGTAGAAACTTGGCTCAGTCCAAGTCTGAAGGTCTGAGAACCCATGAGGCTGCTGGTATAAGTCCTGGAGTCCAGAGGCTAGAGAGCCTGGAGTTCTGATCTCCACGGGCAGGAGAATAAGAGTGTATCCCAGGTCCAGGAGAGAGAGACCAATTCACCCTTCCTATTTTTGCTCTATCCTGGCCCCCAGAAGATTGGATGGTGCCTGCCCACACTCAGCGCAGATCTTCCCACTAAGTCCACTCAAACTCCCATGCTAACCTGCTCTAGAACCCTCTCACAGACACACTGAAAAATAATGCTTTACCAGTTTTCTAGGTATTCCTTAACCCAGTCAAGTTAACACCTAAAATTAACCACCACAATGGACAACCCTCTCAAGAGGCTTGACTATGAAGGGAAAAAATAAAGATAGGATAGTTGCTGGAGAGGGACATGGGTTGAGGGAGAGTTTTATGATCTCCAAATTCACAGGAGATTCTCTGTGAAGGGAAACTTGGAGTCAATTCTCACCACAATGGACAACCCTCTCAAGAGGCTTGACTATGAAGGGAAAAAATAAAGATAGGATAGTTGCTGGAGAGGGACATGGGTTGAGGAAGAGTTTTATGATCTCCAAATTCACAGGAGATTCTCTGTGAAGGGAAACTTGGAGTCAATTCAGAATCTCTATCAACAAACAGCTCTGCAAACCATCACTGGGTTTGAGTTTGTGGCTCACTTTCCAGAGAGAAAGGAGGAGCAGTGAGTCCACTCAGAGCATTTTGCATTGGTCCCCTTCCTGTTTCTTGATGTGTAGAGCTCTTTCCTCTAGAGCCACCATACTGATGGCTGGCCAGAATGCCCTTCCGTCTGTGGCTTGCACATCTGAGCCCTCTTCCCTTCAGGCCAGTTGCTCAGGAAGACCTTTCCTGAACACCTAAGCACCTAAACAGGTCCACTTCCCTTTTATTCTCCATAAGCTCCTTTTTAAAAAAAAAACAGCTTTGTTTTGTTTTTATTGATTATGAATATTCATGGGGTACAAGGCAAATCGTCACCACTCGTGCCTAATCGTCACCACTCGTGCCTAAGATGTTATGGCCAGATCCATACTGGCAGCATGTCCATTACCACAAATTGTGATTATACCTCATATCCCCCACCCAATTGTCCCCTCAGTTATCCCTGACCCCCCTCCCTATCCCCCTTTCCCCACTCCACTTTGTATCTCTAGGTATGTTCTCTCCCTCTGCAAGTCCAACACACCACTGTGGTCTTTCTTTCCTTCTTGCTTTCTCCTATTTATGAGTGAGCACATGTGGTATTTATCTCTCTGTGTTTTGCTTATTTCTCTCAACACAAGTTTCTCCAAGCTCATCCATGTTGTTGCAAATGGGAGAATTTCATTCCTTCTTATGGCAGGGTAGTATTCCATGGTGTATATATACCGCAGTTTCCTTATCCAATCATCTGTCGATGGACATTTAGGTTGGTTCCATGTCTTGGCTATTGTGAACAGAACTGTGATGAACATGGGAGTGTAGGTATCCCTTTGACATGATGATTTCCATTCCTTTGGGTATATACCCAGTAGTGGGATTGCTGGATCATATGGAGGATCTATCTGTAGTTGTCTGAGAAACCTCCATACTGTTTTCCATAGTGGCTGTACTCATTTACAGTCCCATCAGCAGTGCAGGAATGTTCCCTTCTCTCCACATCCTTGCCAGCATTTGTTATTCTTTTTGATTATAGCCAGTCTAACTGGGGTGAGATGATATCTCAATGTGGTTTTAATTTTCATTTCCCTGGTGACTAGTGATGGTGAGCATTTTTAACGTACCTGTTGGCCATTTGTATATCTTCCTTCAGAAAATGTCTCTTCAGTTCCTTTGCTGTTACCCTTCTCACCGTGTAACAGAGATGAAAAAAGGATTACTCAAAGCACCATGAATGCGTTGAGAAGCCCAAAGGGTCTGTTATCCCAGAGAAAACTGGGTACAGCAGCCATTCAAAGTTAGCTTCTGTTTTTTATTGTAAAGACAAGGAAGTTTCACAAAAAAATTTAGTTGATTCAATCATTACAAAAGGACACAAGGACATGGGCAGAGTTACAAAAGTTATCTACGGCTAACTATAGCTTAACAATGGAAACTAGTAACATCAGTAAAATTAACAACGTGACATTCCAAAGTGCAATTAGTGAAAAGCTAAGTTGGTCAAACTGGCTCATTATCTGAAGTATAACCTCTCCTTAAGCAAAAGTTACATTCTTATGATATAATCTAAGTACAATTATCTCTAAAGTTTCCCCTGACAGACAGCTTGCCCCTAGCAAACATTTTTTCCACAACTTTCCCTTCAGCAATTCTTAGAATCTCTTAACAGGATCGTTATGACAACAACCTGTTAGCTCTAAAATCATTAAAGTATATAATCCCATACCAAAACAGTGATTAGAGTTGATTAGATGGGCTGTGGCCCAGCTATCTGCAGGCTGTGGCCCCCTATGCAAGGGCTTTTGCCCCATATATGTATGTACCTAAAACCCCCATTCTAAAAATCAAATGAGAATCAACATTATTTAATTAGAATTGATTAAATGGGCTTTTGCCATGCTGTCTGTGGGCTTTGGCCCCCCACCCGAGGGCTTTTGACCTATACGTGCATTTACCTAAAAACCCTATTCTAAAATCAAATGAGAATCAAGATTTCTAACCCTCCACACTTTGCCCATTTTTTAATTGGGTTATTATTTTATTTTTTACTGTATAATTGTTTGAGTTCCTTGTATTACGGATACTAATCTCTTGTCGGATGCATAGTTAGCAAAAATTTTCTCCCACTCTGTAGGTTGTTGTATCACTCTGTTGATTGTTTCTTTAGCTGTGCAGAAGCTTTTTAGTTTGATATAGTCCCATTTGTTTATTTTTTCTTTTGTTGCTTGTGCTTTCGGGCTCATGATCATAAAGTCTGTGCTCAGACCTAATTCCTGAAGTGTTTCACCTATATTTTCTCTTAGTAATTTTACAGTAAAAACAGCTTTTTAAAGATATAAGTCACTTACCATAACAATTCACCCAAAATGTACAATTCAATGTTTTTTTAGTATATTCACAGAGTTGTGCAATCACAAATTAAATTTAAAACATCCATCACAGTATTTTATTATTATTATTATTATTATTTATTTTTTTTTTTTTGCGGCTGGTGGATAGGGGATCTGAACCTTTGACCTTTGTGTTATCAACATCACTCCCAAGTCAGCTAACCGGCCAGCCCTTATTACTTAATTTTTAGAGCAATATTTTCAGCCTTAATTTTTCTCTTCGTCTGTGATTGTCTTTTCTACTTTAACCTGTGAGCTCCACTAGGGCAAGGACTGTGACGGCTATGCCCGTGCATTGTGCTGCGTCTTCAGTCTCTAGCAGACACCGACTCACAGGGATCTGGCAGTAAGATGCAAGGAAAGCCTGAAGCTTATCCCACCTACTCTTCATTGCAGTGAGTACAGGGAACCTGGATGGGAGCCCTTAGGAACAGAGGAAAAAAGGGGGTATAGACAGGGAATATATGCCCCAGGGGGGCTTATTACTATGGGGTAGGATCGTGGTGATTTGGGAAATGATATTCAATTTATCTATCGTTTGCACAGAGCAGACTAGAAAAGTAACGCTGGCAGTGTCTTCCTGGCAGGCAGAATATGGAGCGATACAAGGAAGGGCGTGGGGTCGTCAAAGTGGTGGAACACCGCACCAGTGCACTGCAACGCAGCTGGAGTTTTCCTTGGGACACTCAGATCTATGCCCGCTGGGCTGGCACAATGGCGTTTCCATGCCCAGCCCCCTGGGGGCAGTCCTTGTTATTTGCAGAGGCCAGACGCTTTTGCAACTTCCAAGCGGCGAGAGCTGCAACCTTGCCAATGACTCAATCGTTTCCCTACGCCCCCTGGGCTGTGCCACCCGCCGCAGCCGCCCCTCTCCCCCTCCCACCCG
>NW_007727992.1:13662-15171 GCF_000696425.1 Galeopterus variegatus | reverse complement strand
GGGGGGGGGGGGGGATCACTGCGGATCGCAAGCAAACGTGGCTCGGTGTGAAACATGTAATGGAAAGATGATGAATTGGTGGGTGATATGAGCCAGGGCTACAATGTCCTCGCTACTAACCATCAGGAGACCCCCCAAAGAATTGATTTGCTCCTGGGGTAATGGAGAAATGAGACAGAAACGTACCAGCAACAGCCAGGGGTTGAATTACAACGCTTGGCACAGTGGGCACGGAATGGGAAGGGTGGGGAAGAGAGGGCGTGAAGACAGGAGAGGCGTTAACCAGAAAAGGCACAGTCAAGGGCTCCGACTGTGGGTCCGGACTAGGGTTCCTCACTGTCTTTGCATCTGCATTGCTTTTTGGTCACCCTCTCGGGCTGCTACCGCAGCAGGGCCACTGTGACAGGCGACAGACAGCCTCTCCAAGAAAGGGTCATTTTTGGAGTAGTCTTTCACTCACTTGGTCAGCTTCTCCTCCTCCTGTTCTCTTCCCACGGATACTCCCTGACATTGAAGCCGTATGAAATCATATTTCAGCCTGGAGATAATGTCATGTTTTCAGGTATCATGCCAAACCCAGTAAACTCTAGNTATTTCAGCCTGGAGATAATGTCATGTTTTCAGGTATCATGCCAAACCCAGTAAACTCTAGATGCAGCCTTTATCCTCCTGCATATCTGATTGTGTAGATGCAATTTAATCCTTACCCACAAGGCTGCTAAAGCAGAAGGGAGGGGTGGTGTGGCATTTTAGGGGTGAGGAGTTGTGGATTTCAGGCCCTGCCTGGCCTGCTACTAGTGCTATTGATTTCCTACACCAGTAATTTAATGTCTCTGAGCCTCAGTTTCCCTATTTCTACAATAAAGACAAAGATGTTCCTTAATTTTAAGAGTTATTGAGAGAATCAGATAATATTTGTATCTCTTCTAAAGTGCTTTGTAAATTGTAAAGGATCTACAAATTTAAGGAACTAGGGTCACGATTAAGAGCTGGGTTCTGGAGTCAAATTGTCTGATTTGAGTCCTTTGACACTTTGTTGAATGACATTAATCTCTCTGGAAATAATAATAGTAACTCTTTTATGCAGTTTTTATGAAGGTTAAATAAGTTGATACATACAATGTGCTTAGAACAGAGCCTGGCACAAAGTTTGCCCAATGAATTTTATCTTTTTATCTGTAAGTATTATCTATTATTTATTATTGTTACTACAGTCTCCAGCATTCTCCATTGACATTTTATGGGGTCTCAGGTTGGCACTAAGCTTTTATTTTTATTTTTTACATAAAGAAATACAATGCCTGAAGGATAACTGACTAATGCAGTTCCCAAGAATGCCATTGTAGATGTGGAGAATCAACCAGAAGCCCCAGCAGGCTTGGGTGTACAGAACAGAAACTGGGCAGCTCAGCCTCTGGCATGGTCCGTTCTCCCTCTTCACTGTCATTTTCTTAGTTGTGGAGACTGTCCTTTAAAGGAGATTGAATGTAGGCCTTCCCTGTCTTCTCT
>NW_007727992.1:9532-13132 GCF_000696425.1 Galeopterus variegatus | reverse complement strand
TTCTTAGTTGTGGAGACTGTCCTTTAAAGGAGATTGAATGTAGGCCTTCCCTGTCTTCTCTCTATGTAGGGTTAGAGGGTATCCTGGTTGTTTGCCAGGACAGTACCTTTCATCTTCACACTCTTACCTTACTAATCTAATATATAATGTATTTCTCCCAGACTTTGCACTTGGGTGCTCAATTACTGTGGAACAAGCATGCAGGATTTGTAAGTTTACTTCCTCAGACCTTCCCCCCATTCTGTCTCGGTCCCCTAGCTAAGGTTTTGTTCCAGGTTTGTTTACCTCTTCACACCTGGAACACCTTGTGAGCAAAGGCCTTCCTTATCCCACTCTTCCATTTCCTCCACAGAATCTAGCCTGCTGCTCAGCCAGCCTCCTTCTCTCTGGATCAGCCTGGCCTTGGCTTTCCTGTACGCATGTGACATTCCAAAGTCCTCCTCACCTGCGGTTCACCTCCCCAACTTCCTAACTGTCTATCTGTGCTCTGCCCCACTTCCTTTGCTTCCTTAATATAATTAGCTTTTCCACTCTTTTTTCCCTTCTCAGAATGACACCTTTTTCTGTCCTTCTTTAGGTCTAACAAAATTTTGCATATGCCAAATCTTGAACATTCCCTCAATCCAAATCCTCCCTAAATCTTATTGTAGATAGGACAGCCNCAAATCTTGAACATTCCCTCAATCCAAATCCTCCCTAAATCTTATTGTAGATAGGACAGCCTACTTTGAATAGGAATGAGATAGAGACTCAAATCCCCTTATTTATTGTGTCCAACTTATATTTATGAAAAAATTAATTAAAATAGGGAATAAAATTTAATTCTTTTATTTTTAATTTAACCAACAAATGTGTGGTTGACTGCTCAACAAAACAGTCAGGATTCTGATTATCTGGAGTTCCTTGTCTAATGAGGAGATAGATGCTAAATCAGTAAACACAGATGACTATATAATACAATGTGCAATAAATGCCACAAAGGGAAAGAACACATAGAAAATATCAGGAAGAGGATGTAGGTTAGACTAGGGGATCAGAGAAGGCTCTCTGAGGAACCTGTCTTTAATGTGAGACCTGCAGGAGGAGTCGGAGCTGGCCAGGTGAGAATCGGAGGGAAGAAGCATTCTGGGCTGAGAAAGCAGCATGTGCTAAGGCCCTGAGGCAGGAGACACCCTGGCAAGTTGGAAGAACCGAAAAAAGGGTAGTGTAGCTGGAGCTTTGGGTGTAAGGGGAAGATGGTGCAGAGATGAGGCTGAAGAGTCAGGCAAGGGTGGGTCATAGAGTGTAAGGAGTTTGGATTTTATCTTGAGTGCATCAGAGAGCCACCAAAGAGATTTTTGCACGGGCATGGTAACGTTATTTGAGTTTTGAAACTTCAAAGCTCAAAAATTCAAAAAAACTGAAACCACCTTTCCTTCCGAAGGTATTTAAAACAGATGACATAGAGAATGTGTCATAGCCAAGCATCAGAAAGCTGTAAATGCCTGCAACAGGAGAAGGGGATTACCGATTTTAAAAGCCAGCCTGTTATGTGCCAATATCTGATAGTCTTGAATAAGCCACGGTTGCCAATTTAAAATGAAGCTGAGTGAAAATAAGAACACTTAGTTATTTATTCACAAGCATTATTGGTTTTAGTAAAATAAGAGCTGCTTACTTGAAATATAAAAAACAAACAGAGAGGGTACTAACTGGTTAAATTAAAAATTTTTCTTCCTGAAGTGCTCTGTATAGGATGGATAGAACACAGGAGACTTACCACTGGAAGACAGAAAGATGGGGACGGTGTCATGTTCTGTACAATGTCTGCAAACTGGTACAGTACATTAAATATCAGGCAGTGACAGGTACTTGGTTGCCCTTCTCGGTAGGCTGGGTATGAGCTGGGTGTGTTTGTGGGAGCCCACTTTAGTACGTGTGTGTAATTCGATACACTCATAGACTGCCTGACACGTCTCTTGAACAGTCTTCAAAACAGTTTGTGATCAAAAAGTCACAGAGAGCATAACATGGGAGCTTATTACATTGTTGCCATCCCTGCAAGCACTGAGGCTCTGACAATGCTGGTGTCAGCCTCAGACAGGAAATGACATTCCCCCATCATCCATCAGATGCCTATTCTTCACATCGACTTAGCCACAGGACAAGTTTAAAGCATCCAGAGGTGATTACCATGAGCAGTTTGAAAGTCTCCTTTCAGGTATTTTCCATGAAAACAGCATCGAGTCGGAAACACATAGTTATATAGGCTTAAACACTTCTCTTGCACAAATAAAATCATTGCACATATGTTATTCTGCAGCTTGCTTTTTCCACTTCATAGTGTATCATGTGTACTTTTACATATTCATATCTGCACATCTTCATTTGCTTTTATAAACTGCTTAGTGTTTACTTTTAGAATATAGTAACCAGTTCTCTTTGATGGAGATTTAGGCTTGTTTTCACTTTTTACTATTATATGCAGAGGAACATCCTGTACATCTTGCAGATGAATCTGTATACTATTTTCCACAAATGGAATAGCTGGGTGAGTGAATAGGCACATTTTAAAGTTTGCCAGAAATTGTCAAAGTGTCTCCAAAAATGTTGTATCACTTTATATCACTACTGGTAACGTTTAGGAACTCGTTTCCCCAAATTCTTGAGAACCTTAGCCACATTATATATTTATATCTGAATACTTACATTTGACTAGTCTAACTTTAGGTAATCACTCTGTCAGCGGTCACAGTCTGCTTCTGTGCTCCCTGCTTGTCAATTTCTCAGAGAGCACTAGTGGGCCATAAAATATAATCATCAAGCTTAAGTTCCGAAGATAATGAAAATCACTTACAAAGGCAAAACTTAAAATATCTCATTAAATTTTAAAAGTGATCAAGTAATTTTTTAGACTGAAGCAAATTTAGAGTTTATTGGTTAATGTCTTACTCTTAAAGTTGAGGTAGTGAGTACACTACTTAGCCCTTCATTTAGTGTTTGTTGCAGTTATGTTGTTAGTTTTACATTCCGTGGTTTTTAATATTTGCAGTTTTGAACATTTCCCATAGTTCATTCGATCAACAGATACTTTCTGAGTGACCTCTTTGTACTTGGCCTTGTTCCAAGCCCTAAGAATACAGCACTGAACAGTTATACACACAATGGTCCTCCCCTCACGGAGCTTCTACTTTAGTAGAGGACAATCCACATATACTTAAATGTCAGGCAAGGTTAGATCACAGGGTCATCATGTCTTTGAGTGAATGAGTTGGTGATAAGTGTTAAGAATAAAACCAAAGCACATTAGGAGACTGGGGAGTGATGGGGAGGGTTATTTTTGATAGAGTTGTCAGGGCACAGGTTTCTGAAGTGGAGCGTTTGGAACAGAGGTTTGAACAGAGAGAGGGGTGCCATGCAGAAGAAGGAAGAGCAGTTGAGAAGGTCCTGGGGCAGGACCATGTTTTGTGGCCTTAGTTTTAGCCTTGGCTCTAAATGGAGTCAGATCATCACCAGCCCTGTCATCAATGGCGTCCTCTTTCCTGAGCTTCTTGTATTGATCTAGTGTTTATTTGGAAGATTTGTTTTCAAGCAAGGCCCAAAGGAGTTAAATTCTGAATG
>NW_007727992.1:0-8478 GCF_000696425.1 Galeopterus variegatus | reverse complement strand
CGGGAGCACCGCCATGCTCCCAAGCACTGCACTCTACCGAGTGCGCCACCGGGCCGGCCCCTCTGTGATAATTCTTATCACAACTCATTGTGTTTGCTTTTTTTCTGAAAAATGGTAATTTCTTTGATCTCAAAATTCATATTTTCCTTTATTTTTTGTAAAGATATTTTCTTTATGGCTTTCAATTTAAAAAATCCATTTGTTTTGTTATCTACTGTAGGGAAATCTACTACCCTCTGCCCTCCATAAGTATTAGTTTTGAACTTTTAATTTTTTTCCTGATTGTCTCATGAGTTTGTTATATTTAAAGTCTGGCCTGTAGATAATTGACTCTTTTTTTTTTTAGCAATATTTGTTCGATTCTTATTCTAATGTAGCTTTCACTTCTGTAATGGTTTTATTGTTATCTTCTGTTGATTTTCTGACACTGCTGGCTCACTTTGCACTTATTTTTTTAAAGAGTTCATATTTTCTTTTAATTTCTTTGAATGTTTAAAGAATTTTTCTTAAAATTTCATGTGCTTTTTTTTTGAAATACATTTATCTCCCATTTGCTTGTAAACCTTTCCTTTTTAAAAAAATAACTATGTGTATAGAATTTGTGCATGTTGATGGCTTTGCATTTATTACCCATTTCCAAATGGAGGTAATTTTATCCAAACTTGCTATTTGCTCAAGAGTAAGTAGGAGGGATGGAGACGTGATTTAGGGAAGACATTGACTTTAGATTTGATATTTTGTCTTATAAAAATTTCTTACAACTCTGCAATGTCTTCTGCTCGAAAAATACCTTGTAGTGTGTGAGCAGATTACTCAGATCACATATCCCAGTTTACTGTGTGTGTGTATTTGGCGGGGAGGGACAGACAGATATTTGGTGCTTATTTATCAATACTTAGATGACTTTGTTTAGCATCTACAAAGTGGCGGTGGTGGGGGGCAAGTCACCTACAAAGGTAATTGCTATTTTCCTTCTCTTTTCCTATATCTCTTGCTTCCAGACTATTCCTCCGGGTTGAGATTTTAAGTTCTAGTGTTTTGCAGATAATAAAGACGGAGGACTCATGCAACACCTCCATCGGTGTTACTGTCTGCATCACTTGGAATGGAATCAGCCCCTTCACACAGATGTCTCCCTCTTCTCCCATGACTGGCCCATGCCACTCCTCACCATTCCAATGTGGGACCCTTTGAACTCTCTCCTTAGTCACAGAGAAATTTGAGAATCAACTGGAATCTAAAGACGTATATATCACCTTTTAGGGTTGCCCATTGATTTAATAAAAATTTTACTCTTTTGGGCAGATAATCCTCATAGTTTGTGATTTAAAAATCTTAGCTGTTTGCTAGTTTTAAAGTAAATAAAACTTTCTTGCTAATATTTCCATCTTTTAGTCCACTTCAGCAGGTTTCAGGGAGGTATAGAGAAAACTTGCCTTTATCATATTTTGAGTGAACGAATCAATGAGTCTTACATTCCTGTAAAAATAATATTAGAAACTACCAAATGTTACTGTTATTGAAAAAACTTGTTATTTTTATATATCTTTTTTCTCTCAATGGTTAGGAATGCATATGGCAAGAAAAGGTCATGAATGAAGTTATAAATACTTTGCAGTTGAAATGTTTTGGAAAGGGTGTGCATGGTGGATATTCTCTGTCTCACCCTTCAAATCACTGTCTGCCCTTTTCCCCCAGTTTTGTGCACTTGAGGTTGACCTTTATACATTGCATCAACTTGATGCTCTTGCCCTTTGACTTCCTGTTGGGCTGGACCAATGGAAGGCACCAGCAGGAGAGCCAAGAATGGGAGAAGAGTGAGGTCAATTTTATGATCTCCCTTCCTGCAGGGCAGGGGCTGCTTTCCTCTTCTGAAGGCCAGAGCTCTTGCCTGAAGCTCCCTCCTACAGCCATGGCTGTGGTTCTCTCCTGGGTCTGGTAACCATGTCCTTCTTTTGCTCCTTTGGGATGAGGTGTAGCAATGGCTCCCTAACCACTTTGTTAACCCCTGGGCACTTGACCATCCTTGTTGATTTCCCTTAACACTACCCATGCCTTTATAAAGCAGTCACTTTATTAACTTCACCTCAATTATCCATCTATTTCCAGCTGCAATCCTAACTCACACAGTGTGCGAAGGATAGAAGTATCTGAAGTTGTACAATAACATACTATATGTTACTGGGGTTGAACTTGGCCATTTTTGTTTGTCTACACATTCTGGTCATTAGTCTCAAGGTTTCAATATAGGAAAGAGATGTTGAGCATTGTTATGAGCGTACTCATACACTTAAAAAGGAGAAGCTCCAATTCTACTTGCTACCACACTGTTCATTTGCTTCCCATTGAAAATGTCATTTTTCTTATAACTTATAATAAAAATTCCCCAAATTGGACTCCTCAGAGGGAAAACCAATCTCAGTTATGGGGAGGCTTAATTAGAATTTTATTTTACTTAAGGAAATAAAATTTTATTTATTTTCATTATAGGAATAAATTTTACTAGTCAAAATTCTGTTTTCATGAATAAATCTTCATAGTATTTGACCTACTGTTTAAACATAAGTGATAATTTAACCTGTCAATGGTATATAAATGAATGCTTCCTAAATTGCTGCCAGCTCAGTTAAATCTATACCATCTTATTTGATCTTTTTCTTCTTAGATAGTACAAAAGCAAAAATATAGTGTAATTAAAAGGTGTGTTTTATAAGTTCTGAATAAATGGGCTCTAAATTAAAGATAGCATACTCCATCTATTTTTATATAGTATTTCCCTTGGCAAATAAGTTGTTGTTTAGATTGCTTGTCCTGCTTTCAGTACCTGTATTTCTCTGCCAATTATGTTCATTTATTCATTTCTTCAACTCATAATTATTAAGTGTCTACTATGTGTTAGGCAGTATTCTAGGTACCTGTGATATGAATACAGGTAAGACATAATCCCTGCCTTCACAGAGGCCAAAATCTAATGAGAAACAAACCTAATTGGCCAAGTTGTAGTAAAATATGCTCAGTGTTATGCAAAGGGAAGGCTTGATGGAATACTGTCTGTTGGAAGCACAGGGCAGAGGTCAGTAGCCTAAATGAATTTTACTAGTCTAAATGAATTTTAGGAGTTCAGGGATTCTAAGATGATGTCAAAATTGAAGCCTATTCTTAGCCCCTGAGATTAATTTAGCATAAAAACACTTTGTGTTTAGTGTCTGGACTAGTCATCTTGCAAATGGTTAAGTCATTTCCCCCCACCAAAACAAAACAAAGAAAACCCCAAAACCCAAAAAGGCCAAGTCAATTCCAAAATTAAAACTAGTTTGAACAATTGACTTAACCTTCAGATGTTTTTGTTTGCACTAATGAGTCTGTGACTAGTGCTAGCTCCACGAACATCTATGCAGTAGCATTGTGAAGAATGCCTGCCCCCTTGAGGAATCAGAAACTCGGTTTTGCAGATAATAGTGCAAAGTGGGATCACTAACAAAACAAAGCAAAGGACAAAAAGCGAGCAAGACAGAACAAACAAAATCATAGGAAGATTTGCTGGACACTGCTAAACACTTTTTTAGATACTTGGTTTATTTCAGCCATCTTTGCTGAAATCATGTCAAAAGCTTCTGAACTTTTGAAAGGCATTAAAAGCTGCCAAACTTTGGCTGTGAATCATTCAGACAAGCACTAAATAAGTTGCTCCAGAAACAATTTTGAAGTCCTCCTTCCCTCCAATGCCTTCTTATCTTCCCAGAGGGAAGTGCCAAGCATTTAAACTTAAGGTAATCAATAATAAGGTCTCATTTCCTAAGACAGCACCTCTCAAAGTGCAATGTGCATGCAAATCATCTGGGATCGTGTTAAAGGCAGATCCTGATTCTGTAGGTATGGGGTGGGGTTGGAGATTCTGCATTCTCAATAAGCTTTTTAGGAGGTAATGTTGATGCTGCAGTCTGCAGACCACACTTTGAGTAGAAAGTTCACAGTGCAGGGTTATATATAATGCAAGAGCAGGGCATCTCATCTTTTTACACTTCTTTCCCAAGACCACCCTCATAGTAGGGTGTTTCAGTGATGAATTAGAGTTCATCAATCTGTGTGTGAAACAGGTAAACATACAAAGCAAATTCTGGCTCTTCATTTTAACTGGCATAACTTAGCAGTTCCATGTGAAAAGGCAAAGTCTCTATTTTTTTTTTTGGAAAATCAGAGCAGGGAGGGGGTTGTACAAAAAGTGTATATGAGGTAGGTAAATGTAATCTTATTTTTTAAAATACAAATTTGAAAATTTTCATGGTCATAAATAATATAAAATCCGAAAATATTTTTCTTTGGCCAGTTTCTTATTATTTATTTATTTATTCTTATTATTTTTTTTTAAAAAGATGACCGGTAAGGGGATCTTAACCCTTGGCTTGGTGTTGTCAGCACCACGCTCACCCAGTGAGTGAACCGGACATCCCTATATGGGATCCGAACCCATGGCCTTGGTGTTATCAGCACCACACTCTCCTGAGTGAGCCACGGGCCGGCCCAGTTTCTTAATATTTAAAAGAACATCCAGTGAATTTAATTATCTGTGGCCTCATGTGGCTGCAAATCAGTAATATGTTGGCATAAATGTTAAATTATTTTTGGAATTTGGATGTATTGTGCTCCCAGAACTCATGTGGAAATCTGATCCCCAATGTGACAGTGTTGGAAGCTGTTTGAGTCATGGGGACAGATCCCTCATGAATGGATTAATGTTCTTCCTAGGTGGGAGGAGTAATGAGTGAGTTCTCGCTCTACAGTTCCCATGAGAGCTGGTTGTTTAAAAGACCCTAGCACCTCCCCTCTCTCTCACTTGCTTTCTCTCACCATGGGATCTGCTCATACCTCCAGGCTGCCTGCCACTTTCTGCCATGAGTAGAAGCAGCCTGAAGCCCACACCAGATGCAGCTGTCCCAGAATCGTAAGCCAAATAAACCTCTGTTCTTTATAAATTACCCAATTTTAGGTATTCTGTTATAGCAACACAAAATGGACTAATGAAATTATGGTCATATGAATGATACTCTTATGTATATGAAATATGAATATATGTTAGGACCAAGAAATTTGTGTATTCTATTTTCTGAGCAAAATCAATAAACTTGGGGATTCTCACTATTGAAAGCAATAGAAGAGCAACTTATTTTTATAAAGATAATTCAAACATGTTATTAAATTGTGTTTTCATTTATGTGAGATGGGAATTATCCCCCAAATTTTTTCATTGTAATGGGAGCTAAACATTATAAAGATAATACATATTTGAGAATTAAACTGCACAGAGCAAAGTTCGGTTATGGATTCTTGATTACTTAATAAGATGATGGCTCTCCAAACCTAATTACATTGGGTGAATTAACACACAGTTCCTAAGGACTCTTGATATGTTTTTCCCCAGCCCTCATCAGCTGCACAATGTGCCTTCCTGATAGTTTCACTCCAGGTCTTAAACATTTTATGTCAGGGTGGTGTGCATATGACTTCAGTGCAAGTAGTGTAGGAGTGTCCTGCCCTGGGAAGACAAAAATTAGGGGTGTGTGTGTGTGTGTGTGTGTGTGTGTGTGTATGTGTATGTTCGAACTCTCTACTTTTAAAGCTTCCTTCTAAGATGCCACTTCGAATATGCATATTTGTGTTCTATTTTGGTAGTTTTCTTTTTTCCCCATTCATCCTTCTCTTGGGAATTAGAAAAGGACTCATAATATTAAAATCTCCAAGATGTTAGAAAAGCTTTGACACTTCTAAACCTCTGCCCAAATTTTCCTGCTTCATGAGATTGGTCCAAGGCAATCATAGGCCCTCTGGGTGACAAGGAATGGAGATTTTTACAGTCTCTCTTACAAAACAGGGATAGAGGGTAAATATGTCATATACAAAGGCACTTCAAAAAGTTCATGGAGAAATGGAATTTAAAAGTAAAAATAAAAATATAAACTTTGGGCTGACTGGTTTGCTCAGTTGGTTGGAGTGTGGTGCTGATAACACCAAGGTCCAGGGTTCAATCCCTGTATCAACCAGCTGCCCTGCCCCTCCAAATATATATATACATATAGAAAAACTTTATTTATCAACATAAACTCCATCAAATTCAGGGCATTTTTATAATGTAGAATACTATTTTGATACCTAGGGAACTGAGGATCCTGGGAATTTAACCATGTCAATGCAGTCTTTTTTACATTATTAACTGAAGAAAGGTGTTCTTTAAAGATTTCTTAAGATTAGGAAACACAAAAAAGTCAGAAGGAGCAAGATCAGGACTGTAAGGTGGATGCCTAATGATTTTCCACTGAAACTCTCACAAAATTGCCCTTATTTGATGAGAGGAATAAGCAGGAGCATTGTTGTGGTGGAGAAGGACTCTCTGGTGAAGCTTTTCTGGGCATTTTTCTGCTAAAATTTTAGCTAACTTCTCCAAACACTGTCATAATAAGCAGATGTTATCATTCCTTGGCCCTTAGGTAAGAAAACAAGCAAAATGCTTTGAGCATCCCCAAAAAACTGTTGCCATGACATTTGCTCTTGACCAGTCTACTTTTGCTTTGACCGAACCACTTCAGCTTCTCGGTAGCCATGGCTTTGATTGTGCGTTGCCTTCAGAATCACACTGGTAAAGCCATGTTTCATATTCTGTTACAATTATTGAAAGAAATTCTTCAGAATCTGCTCCCACTTGTTTAAAATTTCCTTTGAAAACTCTGATTTTGCCTTCAGCTGATCTGGGGTCAATAGTTTTCACACACATGGAGCATAAAGTTTGCACAACTTTAATTTTCCGGTCAGAATTGCATAAGCTGAATCAGTTGAGATGTCTATGGTGCTGGCTATTGTTTCTGCTGTTTATTGTCAGTCCTCTCCAGTTAGGGCACGAACAAGATAAGTTTTTTCCTCACAAATTGATGGGGATGGTCTGCTGCTTCAGGCTTTATCTTCAACATCATGGATCTAAGAGCACTGAAGGATGAGCTAAAGCACTTACCTTTGGAAAGGACAGAAGCCAAGGCAACTCCAAGTGCCTAAGTACCAGGATCCAAGGAACAATCTCTTCAAGGGAAGACTGGGCTGAACAACCTCAACAGTATTCAGATTTGGGGTTATTCAATTCAAGATTCACAGACCCTCCCCTGGAATCAGAGGACAAATGGAGAGAGAAATAGAAAATATGGGCTCTGTTGCCGGAAGAAGAGAGAATGATGATGGATAGATAAAAGGAACAGTGATGCCCTCAAGGAGAATACAGGCACCACCCTCCCAACACCCAGACATGACCTGAGAGAGTATCTGTGGGCTAGGCCAAGATATTCCTCAAGAGTTACTTTTGGGAGTGTGTGTGGAGCAGGGAGACGTCCAGCAGGGGAGGCAGAAGCTCCGCAGAGACCACACGCCCTGCAGTGCTGGCACACAACCCAGCAGGTAGGCCTCACCACTGCCACCCGACTCCATCCCCAGCCTGGCCAAGTGCATGCTGACCAGAGAGGCAGCTCCCCAGAGAGGCCCAAGACCTGAGGCAACCACACGCACAAGGCACTAGTGGCCAACTGAGCAGACACTGAGGTAGCCATACCAAATCGGCAACGCCAGCAACATCCTAGCCGGACAATAGTGTTAAACCAGTGGACTGTGAAACTCCAAGCCACAATGACTAAACATCAAAGGAAAGATACCAGAAATATGAAAAATCAAGAAAGTACANTATACAGGATCTGAAAGAAGAAATGTACAAGGAAATCAATGCCCTGAAAAAAAATGTAGCAAAGCTTGCTGAGCTGAAGAATTCATTCAACGAAATAAAAAACACAACAGGGAGTTTAACCAGCAGGCTTGCAGAAGTCAAAGAGAGACATCTGACCTTGAAGATGGGCTGTTTGAAATAACACAGGCAGACAAAAAAAAAGAATTAAAAGCATCAAAGAAAATCTAAGAGAGATGTCAGACAACCTTAAGCGCTCAAATATACGAGTCATGGGTATCCCAGAAGGGGAGGAAAAAGGAGATTGCATTGAGAATATATTCAACAAAATAGTGGCAGAAAACTTCCCAGTTATTGGAAAAGACAAAGATCTTCATATTCAGGAAGCTCAAAGATCCCCAAATGTATTCAACCCAAAAAGGTCTTCTCCAAGACATGTTATACTCAAATGGCAAAATTCCAAGACAAAGAGAGAATCTTAAAAGCTGCAATAGAGAAGCACCAAATCACCTATAAGGGATCCCCAATCAGACTTTTCATCACAAACCCTAAAAGCCAAAAAGGAATGGGATGATATATTCAAAATACTAAAAGACAGAGATTGCCAGCCAAGAATACTCTACCCCGCAAGGCTATCCTTCCAAAATAAAGGGGAAATAGTATATTTCTAAGACAAACAAAAACTATGGGAGTTCACTACCACACGACTACCCTTACAAGAAATTCTCAAGGGAGTACTGGGTTTGGTACCAGAAAAACAACTACCA
>NW_007727991.1:342302-344710 GCF_000696425.1 Galeopterus variegatus | reverse complement strand
GTTTCCAACACTGCCACATTGGAGATCAAATTTCCACATGACTTTTGGAGGGGACAACACAACCAAACTCCATCAACGCCCCATTACAGAGCCCCAACACACATGGTTCATAGATGGGAGCGCCACCTCTGCACCAGCCTCCCAGGTGGGATATGCCATGGTAAGCTTAACACAAACCATCGAGGCTGCTCCCCTTCCTCCTAACACCACCTCCCAACAGGCAGAACTGGTTGCCCTCACCTGCGCTTTTACCCTGGCCAATGATAAACAAGTCAATATACACAGGGATTCTAAATATGCCTACCACATCTTACATTCTTGCACAGCTATATGAAAGAGAAGATTCATGACTACCCAAGGAGGGCCCATAAAAAATGGACACCTCATCAGGACACTTCTTGAGGCTGCCCAGCTTCCAAAGGAGGTCGGAGTTATACACTGCAGGGGATGCCAGGCCTCCAATAGCCCCATAGCTCAGGGTAACAAACAAGCAGACCTTACTGCAAAACAGGCTGCTCAATCATCAGTCCCCCACACTTCCTTCACCCAGGTTCTTCTTATGACCCCTATGCCTTTACCCCAGTACACCCCTCAAGAGGTACACTGCCTCCTAGAACTGGGGGCACAATAGAATGATGGCTGGTATGTTATTTCTGGTCATTATGTTCTCCCTGAGACACAAGCAAAACAAATCCTCTTAGATTTCCATAATACAATCCACGTAGGCCACAAACCCCTGTCACACCTCCTCCAGCTTTTATACTATTATCCTCACATGATGAAATTACTTAAACAAATCACCAAAAACTGCCCATTTGTTCCCATTGCTCCAATCAGGGTGGCCTCCAGATCCAATACTTTCCCACTCATCAGGCTAGAGGCTGTACTCCTGGCCAAGATTGGCAAATTGATTTTACCCACATGCCTCCCCACAAGAAAATGCACTACCTCTTAACCTTAGTAGATACCTTCACAGGATGGGCAGAGGCTTTCCCTTCCATTTCAGACGATGCAGCCACAGTGACACGAGAGCTCTCACCTCAGAAATCATCCCCTGTTTTGGCCTACCCACCAGCCTGCAGTCAGACAATGGCCCGGCATTCATTTCCCAAGTCACACAACTCACAGCCCAAGCCCTAAACACCAAGTGGAAACTTCACATACCATATTGGCCTTAGTTGTCCGGCAAAGTAGAAAAGGCTAATCATCTTATTAAAACACACCTCACCAAATTGTCCATGGAGCTTCATCTTCCCTGGACACAGCTCCTCCCTTTAGCACTAGCTCGCTTACAGGCTTCGCCCCGAAAACCCACTGGCTTCAGCCCATTTGAGCTCACGTATGGCAGGCTCTTAACCCTTATGCCACTACCTCCTAGTCCATCACTTTTAGGCCAGTATCTCCCTACTCTTTCACTTATTAGGGACCTTCTTCATGAACAAGCCAGACTTTTACTACCTCATCCTTTCCACACTGCTCCCTCAAATTTAAAACTAAGCCCAGGACATCAAGTATGCATTAAAACCTGGATCCCAAAGCCCCTCTCACCATGCTGGGAGGGGCCTTACACAGTACTTCTCACTACCCGCATGGCAGTAAAGGCACTAGGAAAGACCTCTTGGCACCACCTATCTTTGGTAAAGTTAGCACCTGAGGCTCCACCTGACGAATCTATGCACACCAACCCAGAGGGGTCCTTCTGCTCAACCCCTAACCCAACATTTCCTTATACTTCGTCTATCTTAGGACCTACAAAATTAAAAATTTCTGGGACCTCCACCCTTCCCCCAATTCCAGAGGAGAAATCATCTCCCCTCCCGGCAGTCATCCTCTTGCTTTCACAGGCCCCCTCTACCTCGCTCATACAAGAGCCACTCCAAGACTGATCCCAACCTGCTATCACGAGTTTGCCATCGTGGGACATGATAAGTATATGCCACCCTGTGTCTCTAACCTTTACTGTACTACTTGTCCTAACACTGGCCATAGGATTGGCATCCACTGCCCCAAAAGATTGCAGCAACATAGAAAAATTTCTCCTGTCACTCCTATACCTCCTGTCAGTAGGATGTTTCTTAGCAATCTCACTGCGTCAATGTACCTTTTAAATTAACTTTTTCTGCCCCAATCCCATAAGGGATGATATTTCCCCTGGTAGTTATCCTTTCACTCTTACAGGCCTGCTTCACATCGTTTATTCTAGACATAATCTGAGACAGATCCCAGCCTGCCTCCTTTGACATGGACAATATCCTTGAGTGGGTGACCAAGCTAGCCTGGCAGGGCGTCCTTTGTGATTACAACCCTTATGAATTCACCCTTTACTCCTTTTTTCTATTATGTGTTCTGTCAGCCCCCCGCCCTCACAATTTTCCTCCCTCTGTTTCTGTGGCTCTTGCCATTAACAC
>NW_007727991.1:331862-341334 GCF_000696425.1 Galeopterus variegatus | reverse complement strand
AGTCAATGTACCTTTTAAATTAACTCTTTCTGCCCCAATCCCAAAAGAGATGATATTTCCCCCGGCAGTTATCCTTTCACTCTTACAGGCCCACTTCACATCGTTTATTCAGGATCTAATCCGAGACGGATCCCAGCCTGCCTCCTTTGACGTGGATAACATCCTTGAGTGAGTGAATGAGCTAGCCTGGCAGGGCATCCTCTGTGATTACACCCCCTATGAATTTGCTCTGTACTCCTTTTTCCTATTATGTGTTCTCTCAGCCCCCCACCCTCACATTTTTCCTCCTTCTGTTTATGCAGCTTTCACCGTTAACCCAGGTATCTGCTTCACTACGCACACAGTGCATTTCCCAGGTCAGAATCTTTGGGTCAGGTTGGGAGATTGGTGCACAGGCACTAGCTAGACTTGGGCATGGGACTGTCCAAACTAATTTCACAGCTATTACACATCTTCTGACTCCCTGCTATGAAAGGTCCACAGCCATATCATGTTCCCATGAGAAAATAAACTACTGGATGTTTCTTACCAAGGGGGATTCTGCTGGAGCCCAGTGCCCTCCAAGAGGCAAATATGTGTGCTTCACTAAAACTACACACCTAGGCTATAGCGATGAGGGAGGGCTCCAGGATGAAACACATCAAAAACAAATTAAACAAGTCATTAAAAGTCTTACTCCCATCCAGCCAAGCCGATGCCCTCTCTGGCTCCCTCAATCCCAATGTCCATCCCAAATAGAACTCAAAATTATACATCTCCTTGATGGCACCCACCATTTGCTTAATTATATGTCCCCCTCATTAGCAGGGGGGTGCTGGCTCTGTCTGCGATCGACCCTTCCCCAATACCAGGCTACACCCCTGTCTAACTTCAATCTGTCTAATTGGCCTACGGGCAATCATACCTCAGTCCTCTTGGGGGGGTGGCCACCCACGTCACTTTAACTCAGCTGGCAGGGTATTGTCTAACAAATCTTACTGGCAATATAGAAGTGGGCAATCTCACTGTAAAACATTGCAACCAAACCATTCCGAGGGACAACACAAACATCACCTGGAGCTCCTGGAAGGGGGTCTATTTTGTTTGAGGGCCATTTTCATACCAATGCCTTCCACAGAACTGGATGGGAACTTGTGCCTTAGTAATTTTAACATAGGAGAAGAAGGCTGCTTTTATACCATTAATCTGGTATCGTTAGATATATGGCCCAACAACTCCGTGACCAAATGACAAAAAGGAGACAGGCTGCCACTGATTCTTGGGAAGGGTGGAGTGAGCTATGGAAATGGACCTCTTGGCTGATGCCCCTACTGGGACCCCTTACAATGCTGGGACTTCTCCTGCTGTTTGGCCCCTGTCTTTACTGGTGTTTTTCCAATTTTTGGCAGGACTGTATGCAGACTTTTGCCAACCAAAGGTAAATGAACTGTTCATGGAACATAAATATTAACCTCTCCCTTTAGAAGATCTCACCCTATGACAGGATGATGGCATTTTTCTGTGGCCAGATTTTTCCTCCTCACCCACTCTCAGCAGGACGTAGCTTCAGAAGAATGAGACCTTTGCTCCTTTTCTACTTTTCTTATACTTAAAAAGCAGGAATGATAGATCTTGGACGTGGCCAATGCTATCTTGGATGTGGTCACATCACCTTGGATGTGACTGACGTCATCATGGATGTGACTGGCACCATACTGAGTACAAAATGGCCACCAGTCTTTTACCCTATCTTGTGGTTTCTTCAAAGAAACCCTCTACCTCATGGTTTCCCAGACAAAGGACTCTTTCACTCCCACCTGGAGGTACCTCCCATCTCGACTATGTCACCCCTACCCACCACACCCACACCAATAGTCGGCCTGATCCCACACACCAGTGCTCCCTCCCCCTCCCCGCCTGCGTTTCTCACACCCACCAACCCATATAAGCGTATGTGCTCCTAGCTGCCTGCCCTGCCATTTTGAGTGCAGCCTGGCAGGATTTTCCTCCTTTAATAAAGCCCGAACTGTACCCATCATTTTGGCTCATTTTCTTTCAATTATGTTATGTGTATTTCACATCAATAAAAAAAAAATAATGTTGGGATCTGGAGAGTAATCAAAACCTCAGGATCTCTCATAGCCATGACATGTCTAATATCACACATAGCAGATTAACAAAAAGAAGGAAATGTTGGAGATGTAGAAATTAACTCAAAAGAAAAAATATAAATATAGATTTTTCTCTAAGTCTCTTATTAAAAGTTTTCTAAACCTTTTTTTCCAATTATCAAAAAAGACACAGTTTTAATTGAAGGGGAACAAATTACCTATTGTCCCATTACCTAGAGTTGACCTTAAAATATTTGTCATCTATCTATGATGTGCTCTCTACATGCTAGGTACTCTTCTAAGTACCTTATAAATGTTGACGTTAAATCCTCATAACAATCTTATTAGAGAGGTGCTATTATTACCTTTTCCATTTTACAGATGAGAAAATTGGCATGCAGAGACATTAAGTTACTTGCCCAAGGCCCACAGCTAGGAAGTGGCAGAGCTGAGATTTTTAGACACCCAGCAATCTGCTTCCAGAATCCACTCTTTTAATCACTAAGTCATAATGCCTTTTGTGAAATTTCAAGTGTATTGGAAATATGCAAAATTTTGTATTCTAGCCAAGGTTTTAAGAGTAAATTTTACAAGAATAAAACAAGTTATATTTCCTTTATTTTCATTCCACTGTCCTCATTTATCACACCAAACTTCCCCTCCTGTAGTTCTTTTCCATATTTGATTTTTTTCTTTTCCACTTTTCCTCACCTTTGCAAACAGCAAAACCTCAGAGGTGGACATTTAGAAACGTGGCCAAAGTTGGGAAAGTATTTTCTAACCTCGAGCCTACTTGAGTTCAAATAATTGCACTTGCCACAGTGATTATTTGGGTCATCCCCAAATTTCAAACTTTTTAATATGATGGGAGCCCAGCAGGATCAATATTTGAAAACCTACAGTTTATCTTTGGAGGCCAAGTACTAAGTAGGGAAAACTGAATTTAACGAGCCCTTCATTTTCAGGTCCCCCCTCAAACCAGAAATTGAATTTATCCACTTGAGCATGATAAATGGTTGTTTTTATTTTAGTACCAGTCATTTGTAGGCCTTCAAATTTGGAAATTCAGGCATAGCACAAAAGTGCCATCTACTGTTCACATTACTATATGGCACTTGGTTTGAACATACTTTGAAGCCTGTTTACGGGCAGTGGAACTCTCTTAATATAATTGCTGAAAGTGTAGGAGAGTACATAGAAAAGAAAATATGAGATGGGTTTGAATCATCAAAGAATTGACTTTCTTTTTTGAAGACTGTGAATGATTTCAATCAACATTGAGTCTCCAAATCCAATCAACAATACCCCCACAATATATTTTGTGTTCCCATCTTTCTGTCCTTGTGGTTCCCATCACTCTCCATCCCCTCTTTCTCTGCCTCTTAGAGTATTTCATTAACTTTTAATTTGCTTTCTGACTTCAAGACTCTTCCCCACCTCTTTACACTGTGCACTGCCAACAAATACATAAGAATCACCAGGGTGGCTTGCTAAAAGTACGAATTCTTGAGTCCTACCCCAGAGGTTTTGAATTAAAAGATCTGGTGTGAATAGTAGAAACAATCTTTCTAGGTAATTGTAATATACATGAATATTTCTGAACCACTGGGTATACCATGTCATGTCTTCTTTAAAATGCATTTTAGGTGCACTTTCAAATGCCTGCAACCAAGTCCTATTTTATATCTAACCACATGTCTCCCCTGGGCCAATAATTAAGCCATCAAAGTCAACTATGTACATTCACACTTGGAGTCTTGCTAGAACTATTCCTATAGCTCCGAATGTCTGTGCTACTCTCTTCCTCCCACTTTCACACAAAGAAACCTATCTCAGGACCTGGGATGATATATTTATGTGAAATTATATTTCTCTGAACCTATCTCCTCATAAAAATATGACTTACTATTTCTTCCTTTGGGTCCCCATGGTATGCTGCTTAAAGTTCTACTTAGCACTATTTTATGTTGCTGCATTACATTTATGTTATGTTTATATGTCTACCAGCCCTCATTGTAGTGAGAGGTCAGTAAAGACAAGAACTATGTTGTATTCATTTTAGTATCACTGTGTAGGTTCCACAATCCCTGACACGTAGTAGAGGCACAATGAATGATTTCTGTAGTGATTGAGGACATATGTTGTGTCTGGCCACCTCCATATTCACTGAAAAGGCCTACAAAAGATAGAAAATTGATCATTGTCCTCAGTTTTAAATCTAATTGAGGAGACAGAACTCACCACATGAAACAATTAGTGATACTAACCAACACAAAAACTAAGTGATGTAATGCAGTAAGTACATAATAACCATAGGAATGTTACAAAATGTCAATGTAGTAGCCATATTATTGTATTTTTACAGTGTCAAACATGCCTAAGACATTTGATTGGTTTTTGGAGATGTTCTTGTGTCAGGAAAGATTTTATAGAGGAAGAGGGCTTCAATTATGATTTTTTTTAAATGATAGGATTAGTAGATTAGTGGTTGCCAGAGACTGCAGGGAGGAAGTACTGGGAAGTGATTATTAGTAAGAAAGAGGCATCTTTCCAGAGTGATGAAAATGTTCTGGAATTAGATAGTGGTGATGGTTTTACAACTAGATCTGTTTACTAAAAAAAACCCAAACAAACAAATGAAAAAAACTCCACTGATTTTTACACTTAAAACCACTAAATCTATGTTCTCAAACTTTAGTGGGCATTAGAATCACTGGAAGGATGTGTAAAAATGCAGATTTCTGAGTCCCACGTTAGAGTTTTTGTTTTAGTAAGTCTGGGATAGGTCCCAAGAATTTGCATTTATAACAAGTACAAGTTCCTAGGTGTGATGCTTATGCTACTGGTGAACTATCCTGTGACAATCAGCAGACTAGACAAAAAGTAGGCAGGGAGAAAGACAAAGTAGTATGGTGTTTTCCAGGGGTTGGGGGGAAGGTGGAAGAGGCGTGATTGTTTAATGTATGGAGTTTCAGTTTGTGAAGATGAAAAATTATGGATATAGATGGTGGTGACTGTTGCAAAATAATATGGATATACTGAACGTCACTAAACTATACACTTAAAATAGTTAAATGGTAAATATTATGTGGATTTTACTACAATAAAATGGCAAATGTTAAAAGTAGGAGGGAGGTGTTGAAAGCAAGGAAAACACATGAATAAAGGCATCACATTCATGGGATGAATTTCAATACAGTGGAGAATACTATGGAATGAAGGATTCTAGCATTATTGGAGTAATGGTAGGAGGAATATAAAGAAATAGATATGCGTGCAGGTGTAACATCATTAAAATGAAAGGAGGAGGGCCATCCCCGTGGCTCACTCGGGAGAGTGCGGCGCTCGTAGCGCGGAGGCCGCTGGTTCAGATCCCATACAGGGATGGCCGGTGTGCTCACTGGCTGAGCGTGGTGCGGACAACACCAAGCCAAGGGTTGTGTTCCCTTTACCGGTCAAAAAAAAAAAAAAAAAAAAAAGAGAAAAGAAAAGAAAAAAGAAAAAGAAAAAGAAAAAGAAATAAAAGAAATGAAAGGAGGAGGCAGAAAAACTGAGATGCTGTCCTTGGTCCTGAACCAACAGTACCTGTTGACAAATGGTTGTATTACCTATCCTGAGAAACCGATAACTTCTCTTCTAGGGCTAATTGTTTAATATTTAATCGTTTACAAAAAAGTGCTATAGCTTTAACTGTCTCAGGAAAAGTAAATTCATTGCAATAATTCACAATTTATCTAGCCAATTCTATGTATTTTGACAGTTGCACTAAGTTTCCTTTTTTTTTTTTTTTTTTTGCTTTTTTCCCACTAGGAAGAAAAGGAGTTACATGTCCCTCTTTCCTCTCCATCCTAATTATGAGAGTAGCACTGGAAGGTGAGCTGATACGAAGCTTCGCTCGGACTTTCCAAGTGACTGTATAAGAGGGATATAGGGGAAGAAGAAATTGATGGTGGCTGGCAGGTCTTTGCTAAAATGTCACTCCTCAAAGAGGCTTCCTAGACTACCCTCTATACTGTGGCTCCAACTTCCAGTCATTCCCTGTTCCATTACCATGTTTTATTTTCTGCATAGCCCTTGCTGTTTCCTCTGCCTTGAATTCCCTACTCCAAAATCTTTGCATATCTCACTTATTTTATTTAATTCAGTTCTTACCACCATTTCTAAAATTAGTGCCCCCTCTCATTCTCTATCACAGTAAACTTTTATTTTTCCTCAAACACATGTTGCTCCCAACTAAAAAATGGGAAAATGATTTGGATAGACATTTCAACAAAGAAGATTTATAAATGGCTAACAAACACATGAAAAGATGCTCAACATCATTAATTAGGGAAATATAAATCAAAATCACAATAAATTATTACTTCACACCCACTAGGATAGCTATAATCCAAAAACAAATAATAACAAGTGTTGATGAGGATGTGGAGAAACTGAAACCCTCATAGGTTGCTGGTGGATGTAAAATGGTACAGCTGCTTTATACCTAGGAGTGGAATTGCTGGGTCCTATAGTAATTCTGTGTTTAACTTTTTGAGGAACAGTTTGGAAGTTTCTCAAGAAGTTATACATAGAGTTTCCATATCAGCCAGCAATTCCACTCCTAAGTATGAACCCATGGTAATTGAATACATATGTCTACACAAATGTTTGTAGCAGGATTACTCACAATAGCCCAAAGTGGAAACAACCCAACTGCCTATTAACTGATATGGGTTAAACAAAATTGGTGCATCCATACAGTGGGATATTATCTGGAAATAAAAAGGAATGAAGAACTGATTCATGCTAAAATGTGGATAAAACTTGAAAATATTTTGCTAAGAGGCCAGACACATGGTATGTTTCCATCCATATGAAATGTTCAGAATAGGCAATCCATAGAGACAGAAAGTGGACTAATGGTTGTCAGGGACTGGGGGAAAGAAGGAATGGGGAGTGACTACTAATGAGAAAGGGGCTTCCTGTTGGGGTGATGAAAATGTTTTGCAATTAGTGGTGATAAGTTTCACAACTTGATGAATGTACTAAAAATCACTGATTTTTAGACTTAAAAATAATAAATTTTTTTCTTAAAAAAACAAACACAAGGGGCTGGCCCGGTGGCGCACTGCTGTTAGACTTAAAAATAATAAATTTTTTTCTTAAAAAAACAAACACAAGGGGCTGGCCCGGTGGTGCACTGCTGCAGTGTGCCACTTGGGAGCACGGTGGTGCTCCCGCCGAGGGTTCGGATCCCACATACAGACTGGTTCCCGCTCACTGGCTGAGCGAGGTGTGGGAGCAACACCGAGGGTTGCGATCCCGTTGCCGGTCCCAGTCCAGTACAGGCGCGACACTGAGGGTTGCAATCCGTTGCCGGACACGAAAAAAGACAAAAAGGAAAACAAACAAACAAACAAACAAAAAAACAAACACAAATAACCACTTATCTCTCATCACAATATAAACTTTCTTTTAGTAATCCTCATGGGAATGAGGGCACAGCCCTCAGAGGCAGTGTGTAAGAATCACTTGTGGGCCCTTCACCAGGGTATAAACACTGAGGACAGAGATGTTATCTTGTTAACCCACTATATCCTGGGACAATGACACATAGTAGGTACCCAATAAAAATTTGTGACTTAAGAAATAAAAAAAGATAATTTCTGCAGAGGAGAATTAGGGAATTTTTAAAAATTCAGTCTTAACTGTGTATTACAATAAAGTTGTTATTTCAGTAGAAGGAAAGTAGATTCTTTTAAAGTCTGGTTCTTTTATATAATAAGAAAATTCCAAATCTAAACAATTTCTAACATAATTTAGAAATCTATTTTAAAATTGACCACTATAGGATTTCTTCCAAATTATAAAAATTACTGTAGTTTACTCCAGTTAATCATCTTATAGCCAGACCATTTTCATTGTATTCATGTTTTTTACAAAAACACCTTTTGTTCTATGACCTTGGTCACTAATTGGTGGCTCATGACTGAAGCAAGTTCACAAATATGCTTTGTTTGGTCACTACAGGGTTCAAACATTTAAGAAAATTTAAACACCTATAGGTGAGCCAAGTATTGTTTGACTCAATACACTTCGCTCTGTTATTGTTGTACATGGCCTGATTCACACATTTAAATGATTTCCCTGGTCCTTTGTATCAGTTTGAAGGTCTAGATTATGCTGCTGTAACAAAGGACCCCAAAATATCAGTGGCTTAAAATAAGAAAGTGTATTTCTTGCTCACATTGTATCTCCATCAGAAGTCAACTAGAAGCTTAGCTCCCATGTCCTTGTCTTCCTCACTCTAGAACATAGGTTGTCAGGGAAGTGACTATCAGGAAGCTTGTTAGAGACTGGAAGCTGAAAAAGGGAGTAGGTGATGCCCATGGTGGCTTTTTAAGGTTTTATTGACCAAAAAAAAATCGCTGTCTGGTAGAGAGGCATGATTCTCCACCATGGAGAAATTGATAAAAAGTTATACAGTCTAACACAGGCTTGGAGTAATTGCATTGAATGTAAAATTAATATGAAAAAAATCCATATTAATTTGACAATATAAAAACCTTTCTACATGAAAATTATAAAATGCATGTCAGTTTCCTGACCATTTTTATGCCCCAACACACCTGAAGATTAATACACTCAAATCTTTGATTAAAGCCACTCAAGCCTGGATGAGGCAGGAGATGGGTCATAATCTTTGCTTTATTTTATGGGATGAGGACTGGAGGCAGGAAACATAGGCTTGAGTTTTTATTTTTAAATAAAAGACCCATGGGTGATTCTGGCATACTGGTACAGGGTGCTGTGTCCTCATTCCCATAAGGATTACTGACTTAGAGGCTCACTGCTTTCTGAGAACACACAGATTCAGATAAATAACGAAAGATCAGAATGAAAACATTACAACCAAGACATAAATGATTAGTAAAGGACTCAACTAAGTTTGTTAGTGAAAAGTTAAGTCCTAGTGCATTTTCAAGTCAAGATGAGTAAGTAATTGGGAAAAGAAGAGCTCAGAGAGTAGCATGGAAATTTCTGAGAGTCATTCATTTTAGAATTTAGCACCCCAGAGGTAGTATAAGTATTATTACTATCTCCTGTCTGGCAGAGAGTAAGTGTTTCGCAAAAGTTAGATCCATATTCCTCTATCTCCTGACCTTCCTAAGGTTTAGGTAAACACTCTGTTATCAGAGGAGGGAGAAGAAAGGTGGGTCAGAGGACTATGTTGTCATGTGCATCTTCCCCAGCCACACGGACCCAGTCTGAATCTCGTTGAGAGAGTGGATGCAGGAAGGAGCAGAAGAAGCTTTTTTTTTTTGTCTTTTTTCATGTCCGGCAATGGACCGCAACCCTCAGTGTTGCGCCCGTACCGGACCGGGACCGGCAACGGGAGC
>NW_007727991.1:330110-331428 GCF_000696425.1 Galeopterus variegatus | reverse complement strand
GCTCCTCGCTCAGCCAGTGAGCGGCCGGTCTGTATGTGGGATCCGAACCCTCGGCGGGAGCGCCGCCGCACTTCCCAAGCGGCGCACTGTAGCAGTGCACCACTGGGCCGGCCCTTCAACTGGATAATTTAAACCAGTGATTCTTAACCAGGGACAATTTCCTTCCCAGGGGACATTTGGCTGTAGAGGATTCTTAAAGTAAATGTACTTCACAGGGCCTGGATTTCCCAAAGCCTTGCAGTTTCAAATACTGACCTTGCAAAGGACAGGAAATTTTCCTCAGGCTACAAAGTCTCTGGTGTAAGATAAAGATTTGTAACACACAGCAAGGTTGCTGGCTCAAAGAAAGACTAGTTACTGATTAATGTGTAAAGATACTGGAAAATTATTAGAGGGAGAAGGAATGTTTGCTAAGATCAAGCTTTTGTTGATAGGATCACTTAATTGCCTTACTGGAATGTCATCTGGTTTGTTTCACTGAAAGTTACCAGCCTATATTGTTAAACTATAACCCCCCCTTTTTTTTCTCTTCCTGTAACTTCCTGGTCTGGAAAATATATGCAGGAAGAGAACCCCAATTCAGGGTTAATTTCCCAAGGAAGGGATGCCTCTCACTTGAGGGTTCCAGTGGGAGATTAACCACTTTGGGGTCTCTCACTGCTCAGAAGAGATGGGCTTTGAGTAATCCTTTGCATCTCTGTCACCCAGGGGAAGTGGGGTGACAAATCCGTGGGGGACAAAGCAACATTTGGCAATGTCTAAAGACATATATGGTTATTACAATTGGGGGTGTAGGTAGTACTGGCATCTGATGGGTAGAGATCAGGGATGCTGCTAAACATCCTTTACTGCATGAGACATTCCCCCACAGCAAATAACTATCCAGTCCCAAATGTCAATAATGCTGAGGTTGAGAAACCCTGGTTTATTTATTTATTTTTATTTATTTTATTTTATCAATATACAATGTAGTTGATTTTTGTGTCCCTTTACCTATTCTTCCCTCTGCCCTCCCTTTCCCCCTCCCTCCCATCAGCCTCATTTCTGTTCACTTGTCTTAACAAGTTCAAGGCATTGAGATTGTTGTGTCTTCTTCCTCAGCTCCCCATTTGTTTGTGTATTTATTTATTTTTAGCTCCCACATATAAGTGAGAACATGTGGTATTTCTCTTTCTGTGCCTGATTTATTTCACTTAATATAATTTTTCTAAGTCTTCCCATGTTGCTGTGAATAGTGGTATTTCATTCTTTTTTATTGCAGAGTAGAATTCCATTGTGTGGATATACCACATTTTCCATATCTACTCATCTGATGGTG